>NW_015506486.1:137982-158856 GCF_001515645.1 Sinocyclocheilus grahami | reverse complement strand
CATATATATATATATATATATATATATATATATATATATATATATATATACTGTATATATACACACACACACACATGTAAATATTTCTAAAATATATACATGTATGAGTGTGTATTTATATATACATATAAGCATACACAGCACACACACACACACACATATATTATGTAAATAAACTTTTTGGGGTTTTGGATGCGATTAATCGATTTGACAGCCCTATATGTTGTTAAATGATTGAGATATCACATTTAAACCTCAGGGGGACTTCGAGTCAAAGGGGTTGGTGAATCCCTGCTCTGAGCACCTGTCTGAAGTGAATGTAGTGGCTGTGCTCGTATGGGAAGCTGCCGTCAAAGTCTCTGGTGAGCTGCGACGGGTCGATGTGCTTCTGCAGAGCTTTCAGAGACGTCAAGACTTCACACTGTACAAGAACAAGAGAGGAGGAGAAACATTTCACAGAAACACGCTCGGACTCAAACGGAGACAGACAGACAGTCATTTACTCACAGGAACTGAGACGTCTCGCTCCACTTTCACTGCTGCGTCTCTGTCCACCAGAATCAAAACCGAGTAAAGCACATTGGGTACGAGAGTCTGGCGGGACAGAAGAAATCAAAGAGCATTAATAAATCCAAACATAAAATCATAACGTGTATATTTACACTACATTTGCATGTTTACAGGCCTCTGATGTTGGTTAACGGTCACATGACATGCAGGTAAACTAATAAATTCATTCTTAGTGTTTTATTTTGACTGGTTTAAATATTTATTTATTTATTATACATTTATTTAAATTGCGATTTTATGATTTAATTATTTGATTTTCTTCAACTCACAAAACCTGTGGTTTTGAAAGCCCTGATTTAGATCATTTATTGTTCAGACTAACACTCTAACAACATAATTACAAAGACTAAACTGATTAAATCAGGGATTTTTCTTCTTTTTTTAAATTAATATTTAATAAAGTTAATATTTCATTAATTTAACAAAACATTAATGGTTCATGGGTTAATGGTGACATGATTTCCAGGTAAACAAAATATTTCATCTTTTTTTATGAAGTGTTTTATCTTGATTGTTTTCATTTGGGTTAGTTATTTATTTTAATTTTACATTTTGATGATTTCATTAATTGCTAGCAAGTATTTTATCTTTGATGGTTTTTATTTTAAATTATTTATTTATTCTAATTTATCATTTTAATGATTTAATTAATTATTAGAATTTTATTTACATTTTTTTTAATTCACAAATTAACTATTTCCCTTAATTTTACATTTTTATGATTTAATTAATTTTAGTAACTATTTAATTTTGATTGTCTTTATCTTAAAAATGATTCATTTTTATTTTTTATGAATTATGAGCTTTTCAGCAACTCACAGACTCACAGTTTAAGTCATTTATCGTACAGACTTAACATTGGGGAAAAAACAAACAAAACAAAACTATGCAAGCATGCTTACAAAGACTAGAGTTTAGATCATTTATTGCATGCAATAGTGCTAATAAGAACATATTTAAGTGGAGAAGCACTTCTTTCTCGTCCCTCTTCTCTCATATTTTGCGTGTTGGGACTGATCATTTTCTCAGAGCATGTTTTTTAGAGACGTGCTCACACAGGCCTCGTCTCAAACCCCGAGGACAGACTTTCCTTCAGATTGACAATTAACATGCTTTACACTCAAAACACCAGTGTGTGAACACCGATGCTTTCAGACATCACTGCGTCCTAAAACATGTCAAAGGTTTGATAGCAGCACAGTTCAGTGCAGCGCTGAAGAGTTTGTGATGTTTCTGGCTTCAGTGAGCAAATATGTGACAGACAGATGAATGGCTGACAATGTCTTGCACTTGAGCGAATCGATTATGATTTTTCATAACTGTGTCAAAGTCTACACCACTTCTCTGTGATTAACTGGAGTGACTAACAACCAAACCAGACACTGATAAATGTTCAAACTGATTAAATATGATAATATTTTAAAATATAAAACTTATTTTAAAATAAATGTATTATTTGCAAACAGATCAAATTGATACAAAAAAAAAAACTAGTTACAAATAACCAAACCAGATATTGATCCCAATCATTAAAACTAAAACGGAAACTAAAACGGAAACTAAAATTAAAACCATTAAAAAAAACGTGACTTGAAATAAAACAAAACATAACTCATTTTATTTCAGCAAGCTGCAACATTTCCCATTTTAATTTAGTTTAACTTGATGTTTTAAAAAAACTAAAAGTAAATATAAAATTTTAATAAAAATGTAATACTACTAAAAATCTCAAAAATGACTACAACTTTAAAGGTAATATGATAATGGCAAATATAAAACTGATTCAAAATATTACCCCAAAAAAAACTATAATAGTAAAAAACTAAATAAATGTATAACCAACGATGCAAACTACTCAACGTTTTGGTAAAAGTCTTTATTTTGAATTGGAAAAATAGGCTGTCATTTCTGCGATTGATGTAACTGAATGTAAAGAGACAAGAAGCTTTTTTCAGTTTTGTGTTTTAACATATTAGGCTTATGAATAAGAGTGAATGTGTACATATATTCAAATTACAATATTGCAAAATAGTTTTATAATTATTATAGATTCTAATATTTTATATATGATAAATATTTTAAAATATAAAACAAGAGTTTATTTGCAAAAACAGATTTTCTTTTAAATGTTTTATTTTCAAAAATCATGTTTTTTTTTGTGTTTTATTGTGTTAGTTAGCTGTATTTTTTTTTTGTTCTTTTTACTTAATCAAAACAACCCAACTGCAGTCTGATTGAGATTAATTGGAATGCACTATGAAAAACATGAAAATTGTTAAAAATGGAGTTATCTGCTTTTGCAAATTAACTTTTCATATCTTATTTGCAAACTGGTCAAATTGATTTAACTTTACAACAAAATGAAGAAAAAAAAGTTATTTCTTTTCCACTTAATTCCTTAATCAGCACTATGTAACTTTTTCTGTGTTCAAAATTTGCAAAATGTATATAATGAGCGAGTCCATCATGAATTCATCTTCCAACCCGCGTTTTTGTCTTATTCCGAATCACAACGGAACACTTTTAATAAGTACTTATATTCAGACTATTGTAGCCTGGTCGGGTCGTCACCGCTGCGGAGTAACACATACCTGCGTGAATCGCCATATACATAAACTTAGAGAAGTAGCTCCGGTTAGAATGTTCTTCCGCGGGATGTGTGCAGTTCTGTTTATTAACTGCTAGAGTGCCAAACGTTACATAGTGCTGCTTTAAGACCTTTATCTTTCGGGTCTTTTAAATAAAAGGAACATTGGTGCTCCTTGTGGCCTTAATCCAAACTCAAAGGTTTGTCTTCCAGACAGTTGTGTGTCTGGTCTCACCTGAAGCTCAGACAGAGCCGTGAAGAGCGCAGACGTGACCGGCTGCCTGCGAGCGTCGATGAGAACCGTCAAACCCAGGCCTCTCTTCTCCCTCCTGAAAACACAAGCGTAAGACACTCAGAGAAAGGCCTGCGCTCGGACACAGTGTGCTGCAGAGTTTCCGTGTGGCCTGCTTTCTCACCGCAGTCTGCCGCAGAAGTAGCACAGCAGCTCGCTGATCTGGTTTGTGGTGAAAGCTGCATCTGTCCACACTTGGCTCCTGCTGCACACCTGCAGCACAGCTCTGCCGCCGCGGTCCTGGTTACCTGCATCCAGATCATGACCCCATAAACCAAACCCTGCACCCTTCACTAGAGCTCCACCGTTTGGGGGAAAATCTATGTGTGACCGAGGACCACAAAACCACTCATAAGGGTCAATTTGATTTACAAGCCATCTGAAAGCTGAATAAATAAGCTTTCCATTGATGTATGGTTTGTTAGGACAATATTTGGCCGAGATACAACTATTTGAAAATCTGGGATCTGAGGGTGCAAAAAAATCTAAATATTGAGAAAATCATCTTTAAAGTTGTCCAAATGAAGTTCTTAGCAATGCATAATACTAATCAAAAATAAAGTTTTGATATATTTACGGTAGGACATTTACAAAACATCTTCATGGAACATGATCTTTACTTAATATCCTAATGATTTTTGGCATAAATGAAAAATTTATAATTTTGACCCATACAATGTATTTTTGGCTATTGCTACAAATATCCCCCAGCGACTCACAAATGTGATTTTAATGATACAAACTGTAAAGAGGGAAAAAAGTTCCAGGTTTGCTGTGCTTGTTTGCAGGGCTGCACTAGTTGGTCAAAACGTTGATTACATATCGATATGACACTAAAATTCTAATTATATTCTACAATTATGATTTTGGTAGACGCTTTTATCCAAAGGGACTTACAAAGAGGAGATTAATTAATTATCATTATTATTAATAATAAGAGGAAATAATAATGATAGTAATATAATTTAGTAGAATAGAATAATTTAATATAAAAATAATAATTATTAATGATTATTATAATTACTAGACAAAAACATTAGGTTTAAAACAACATATATCAATACGACTGTAAAATTTTACATTTTAGATGTATGCATTTAGCAGACGCTTTTATCCAAAGTAACTTACAAAGAAGAGAAAATAATATTAATAATAATACATATTATAATAATAGTATCATTATCAATAATAATAATGATAATAAATACTACTACTACTAATAGTAACAATTATTATTAATATGAATAACAATAATAACTCATTATAACAATTATGTAAATTAATATAATATAATAATATTTCGTGTTATTAATGATTGTTATAATTACTACATTAAAATGAAAGAAAAAACGATTAATAATAATAATAATAGAAATTATAATATTAAATATAATAATTACTATGATAATAATAATTAATAATAATAATAATAATAATAATAATTTTATATAAAAATTTTATACAATTTATAATAATAATAATTATTATTATTATAGTTAATATGAATTATAATTACTAAATAAAAATATTAAAATAATAAATAATAAAGTAAAAATATTGCTATTGTAATATTTCACAGTGAAATTAAATATATAGTATAATATAATAATACAAAAATAATAATAATATAATAATTATTATTTTATTTTACAGTAAAATTACAATACTAATATACTATAATTTCTTTGTTTTCAAATGAGCCTAATTTCTTCTTAATTTTTTCATTTTCAATTTTTAACACTATGAACTGTAAGCGTGTAAAAGAACACAGTGCCTCGCTTAACTCTGAAACACACAGCATAAAAATGCATTTAATAAAAACTCAGCATCTGCAATTTGGTAATTGCGCTATAATCGGTTTTATTCCAGTTAATCAAGCAGCCTCATGCAGTTCATTTGCAATGAACTTAAAAAAATGGATTAATTTAGTTAAATTTTTTAAAGGAATATACAGTGGTGGCCACAATGATTAGAACGCTAGTATTTTCAGCAGCTAAAAATGGTTTTAAGTCAGTTATTTCTATCTTTTGCTGTAGTGTGTCAGTAGGAAATATCAGGTTACATCTCCAAACATTCATTTTGCCATGAATTGTAATAATCCAGTGAGACTTTTGTGCTCCACACAGAGATCTGATCTGATCAGGAGTGACATGAAGAAACAGAACAATCCAGAAGAACTGTGAAGAACAACGTCTCCGAGATGCTTGTAGAGGGCAAAAGCTGCTTTACACGCAAAGGACGCTCACACCAAATGTTGATTTGATTTAGTTGATTGAAGTTAATTGATAAAGAAAATCTATTTATGACATTATTTTTGACAGCTTCCTCATTTTACAGCATTTTTACACAAGTGTCTAAAACTTTTAACAGTTCTGTAGCTTTGCAGGTAGGTTTCTTGAAGCATCAGTTCTTCTGGATTGAGTCTGTCTCAGTTTGTTCTGTTTCTTCATGTCACTCCTGATCAGATCAGATCTCTGTGTGGAGCACAAAAGTCTCACTGGATTATTACAATTAATGGCTAAATGAATGTTTGGAGATGTAACCTGATATTTCCTACTGACACACTACAGCAAAAGATAGAAATAACTGACTTAAAACCATTTTTAGCTGCTGGAAATACTAGTGTTCAAATCATTTTGGCCACCACTGTGTGTTTCTTGTGTTTTGTAGTTTCTGGCCCGGTCACGCACCGGGAAGCGTCAGAGCACCGGAGGTCAGCAGCTCCTGGTTGAGGTGTGTGATGAGCGAGGGCAGCGCTGGAGACACGGCCGATCTGCTGGAAACAAACTCATCGCCGCTGTTCCTGTTCCTCGTGGGGCTCGAGTGCAGACCGTCATCACAGAGACCTGAACACACAAACACAGATCTGAGCGTCACACCTCATCATGATGACGAGGATTTCAAATGAAGCAGCACTGTGAATATCAGCACATTTGAGTTAGTCATAAAGTTTCCTAATATGTAAATAATGGAATATTTACAGGATTTGATATTTAAATGGCAGAGATGCAAACAATCAGTTCATTTGACTGTAAACTCAAACACACCTTTCATAATCTGAACTGAACTACACTACCGTTCAAATGCTTTGGGTCAGTAACTTTTTTATTTTGAACGAAATTAAAACTTTTATTCATCACGGATGCTTTGACTTGATCAAAAGTGGCATTTATAATGTGACAAAAGATTACGGTTTCAAATAAATTCTGTTCTTTTGAACTTTCTATTCATCTGTGAATCCTGAAAAATAAAATGTATCACAGTTTCCACTAAAATAATGATGTTTTCAACATTGATAATAATCTGAAATGTTTCAGCAAATCAGAATATTATACTGATTTCTGAAGATCATGTGACACTGAAGACTGGAGAAATGATGCTGAAAATTCAGCTTTGATCAGAAATAAATTACAGATATTCACAGAGAAAATTGTTCTTCTAAATTGTAGTAATATTTCATAATTTTTTACTGTATTTTTGATCAAACAAACACAGCTTTGGTGAGCAGAAGAAACTTCTTACTGACTCCAAACAGTAGTGTATGTATGAGCAGATATTGAACAGACTGTGTGGAAGGAAGATTGGGTTCAGGTGTGACAAAATCTACACAGTGAGTAAATGTTGAGTCACGATGGAGACCAGGTGTGTGAGGCGTGCGCACACACACACACAAACAGACACTCACACACAGACACAGACACAGACACAGACACAGACACAGACACAGACACAGACACACTCACACACACACACAGACACACTCACACACTCACACAGACACACACACACACACACACACACCGACACACACACGAACACACGCACACACGCAAACACACACACACACCAGACACAGACACACAGACACAGACACACAGACACAGACACACACACAGACACACTCACACACTCACACACTCACACACACACACAGACACACACACGAACACACGCAGACACACACACACACACACACACACTCACAGACACACTCACACACTCACACACACACACACACACACACACACGCACAGAGCTGAGATTCTGGGCCCTCGGGCTCTGGTTTGAGGAATGCTGCGGCTGACATTCACAGCTGAAGCAGATGTTTGTCAACTTTCTCCTGAATCCAAACCCTCAGGCTGTTTCTTCCAAACTCAGCAACCCAAACAATACAACACAACTCGTTCTCCTCCTCCTGAGAGGACACACCGCTGAGGAGTTCAACAACAACTCTAAGAACACTACACATTATCCACCTTCCTTCAAAGGTTAAATTAGCCAAATAAAATAAATCAAATATTTTTCACAGTAATTAAACACCCTTATTACACTGTGCTAGAATTGATACGATATTTTAACATTATATGGCACTGAGGAAGAACATTTGAACATCAACCAATAAAAGAAAATAAATAAATGTAAAATAAATAAATAAATAAGTAATATACATTAAAATAAAATTAAACCGATTTTTAATCAGTTAATTTGCATGAATCCCGTGCATAAAATTATTTACTGAATAATAAAATAAAATAAAATCTGCAAACATTTTTCTGAATGAATAAGAAATAAAGATCATTTTAGATGTTTAATTACTATTTGGAGCATTGGGATTGTTAGACGAGGACTTAATGAACTCGTTTTTGTGAAAACCTCAAATTCGACCAAAATCGTCATTTTCCACGTTTTTTGTCTGTAGTTCACACAGTCTTTTTCACAATTCGACCAAAATCGTCATTTTCCACGTTTTTTGTCTGTAGTTCACACTTAGTCTTTTTCACACTTCCGTGTTTCTGGCTTCCGGATTGGCGCTTGCAGGGTAAACGTTTTTCCGGTGACAACAGTGGCCGTACTTAACAAGAATGAGTTCTTGTTAAGAAGTCTTGATCAAAGTCTTTTTTTTTTTTTTTTTTTTTTACAAATTAGAGATTATGAAAATGCTTGAACTGCCGGTACTTTACTCTACAAAGCGCAAATATTTCACAATTAACTTTCTGCGTCAGCTCGGGTCATCACGAATACAAGTTTGTTTAATTCTAAATGGTGACAGTTGTGCATTATGACTCTCCACGTGATTTTTTTTCGCTATTATATTATTATCATTATTATTATTGTATTATTATTAAAGTAATATTGCATTTTCTACTTGCTCTCCTTTGCATTATTAACGTGATGAGCCCTGGGAAATACATATTAAACAAGAGATGACTCAGATTCATGACTTCATTCCTATACATCACACATTTTTCTGAATGAATGATTCTCAATCAGGGTTTCGTCATTAAGCTTTAACAGATATAATTATACTTACTGAAATAAATAAAAAAACCTGGAATAATTATTCATAAACTCAGAATGTAACTAAATATGTTATAAAAGTATGTTGCTTGTTAGTTTACATAAATTATTTGAATGAACTGATTCACTAGAACAAATAAAAATTTCCAACGCTATAAAAATGTAGCAAACAAACTTTTTTGAATCATTTGATTTACATGAATCATTTGAATGAATTGATTCGCTGGCATGAAAAGGAATTTCCAATGCTATAAAAATGTTGCAAATAGACTTTTTTGAATCAGTTCATTTAGATAAATCATCTGAATGAATTAATTCACTCGAATGAATATGGATTTCCAATGCTATAAAAATGTTGCAAACAGGCCTAAGGGGAAGTCGTGGCCTAATGGTTAGAGAGTCAGACTCGTAACCCAAAGGTTGTGGGTTCGAGTCTCGTACCGGCAGGGATTGTAGGTGGGGGGAGTGAATGTACAGCGCTCTCTTCCACCTTCAATACCACGACTGAGGTGCCCTTGAGCAAGGCACCAAACCCCCAACTGCTCCCCGGGCGCCACCGTATAAATGGCTGCCCACTACTCTGGGTGTGTGTGTGTGCACTTTGGATGGGATAAATGCCGAGCACTAATTCCGAGTATGGGTCGCCACACGTCACTTTCACTTTATGAGTTTCTTATCAGTTTGCTCGTTTGTAAAGCTGTACACTACTACTAGTTGGAAAGCAAATTGTTACTGGGAAAGATAAAAGTTAATATTGTCGCTGCTTGTAGATATTCACTAACCAACACTGTTCAGAAAGCCGCCTGACAACATTTGGTTGAGTTTGCATACGTCTCTGAGTGCAAGGCCGAGCTCTGGGGTATCATGTGAACCCTTTCAAATCACAAGGGACCCAATCACAAAGGCCAAGCAAAACCACATCAGCCGTAATCTGATCCAGCCTCAAAGTCATTGGCATTTGTTTGCTGAACAAAGTCTGACTGACCCCTGCTTCGCTCGGGCTTTATAACAGGACAGATATTACGTGGAGATGGGCTTTACTCTCTAAGCCTCTCTTCAGCATCCTCACCGGCCCAACAGGACACAAAGGTCCCCATTATGACGGAGGCAAACCATCTGGAAGGGAGCTGAACAGCGCTGGGAGTCGAGCAGGTAAGCGGCGCAGAGATCCTCCCTCAGGTGGGTCATCGGATCCGCTGTGGCTTCCTTCCCAGACATAATGGCTCTGATTTTCATGTGTGGGAAAGAAAGCCAGAGAACAGAGGGACTCTGCAGAATCCCAGATGGGAATTTACCTAAACCACTCTGTGTGTGTTAATGGCTAAATGTGTTAAATAGAGAACGAAAGTAAAATGAGAGCCATAGAGAATGAAATCACCTAGCACAACTTCCTAACCAGGCTTGCCGGGACAGGTCATATTTTTATTCTTACTCTTACTCTGTTCAAAGTAGTTAGAGTTCGTTATATCATTTAAGCAGATTATTCATATATATATATATATATATACTGTATATACATGTATAGATATATGTGTGTGTGTGTGTGTGTATGTGTGTGTATATATATATATTATATTATTTATTTATTTTTAATATACAGCTATGTGGATCATTTCATTGTGAGTGGAGTGGAATGCAATTAAAATGAAAATAAAGTGACTGACCAAGTATAATGTCACTTGGCACAGCTAGATCAACTAACTGGATTAATATGAAAAGACGGGTTTTGCTCATAAATGTATCTGGCCATGCACGGTCTTAAGAATGCCGGACAATTTGGAATTTCCTGCAGATAGACCCAAACACACCCCTTGCCTGAAGCGCTAGACGGAGGGCAAAACGCTCTTTCTTTCAAACGCTCAATAGCAGAAAGAGCTAAATAAAACAGTGCAGTCTCCCTGGCAATGCATTCAGTGCAGTATCGTGCCTTTGGGGTACAGCAAACACTTTAGAAAGACAAGCACCCTCTATAATAGGGCAGGGCCGCTGAAGCATTCCAAAACACACACGCTATTAGCCCTCACATGCAGCCGGTCGCAAGCCATAAAATCATGCCAGAGGAATGACAAGCTGTCTCCTCCGAAAATCTAAGCTTGTTGACGGTCCCGGAGTTTGCTGCAAGTGATAATTATACTCTGGACCACAACTGTCTGGAACCAGAACTGGCTCTTAAGGCCTCAGGCGACATGATTTGATAAGGGAAGTCTGTTCTGGTCTTGTTCTTTGTGGGAAAGAATCATAAACAATATGCTCTGCAGCATTATTTATGTACAGCAAACCTATTCCTGTATGGCCACTCTCCTGCAGAGTTTAGCTCCAGTAGAGCATGATGTTAGCAACACAAAGGTCATGGGTTTCGTTTCCCAGGGAATGCATGAACTTATCAAATGCACACCTTGAATGCAACTCAAGTTGCTTTGGATAAAAGCATCTGCCAGATGCATAAATGTAAAAATCACTACACATGAAGGGTGATCACACCTGAACCAACTAATCAAGGTCTATAGACTCACTAGAAACGTCCACACGAGTGTGTTGGAGCTGGTTGGAGCTAAACTCTGTAGGATGTTGGCCCTCCAGGAGAAGGATTGGACACCCCCCATGTACAGTAGCCTGGTTTACATTTATGCACTTCACAGACACTTTTACATTGCATTCGGGGTAAGCATTTCATCAGAGCATGATGTTAGCAACACCAAGGTCATGGGTTTGATTCTCAGGGAATGCATGGACTGATCAAATGCATAAATGTAAACGTCACCATCCTGTACATCAAGGATGTCCACATCGCATTCAAGGTAAGCATGTCATCCCATCAACAATCCCTGGGAATCAAACCTATGAACTTGACATTGCAAGTGCTACGATTGTATAAGGGTAGCTGGTTCTGGTATTGTTCTTGGTGGGCTGGCCCTCCAGAAGCAAGATTGGACACCCCTGTTGGACAGTTTGGTGACATTTACATTTATGCATTTGGCAAATGCTTTCATCCAAAGTGACTTACATCGCATTCAACGTATGCATTTGATCAGTTCATGCATTCCCTTGGAAATGAACCCATGATCTTGAAATTGCTAGTGCCATGATTTATTAAGGGAAGCTTGTTCTGGTCTTGTATTTCGTGGGAAGGAATCCCAAAGAAGATGCTCTGCTGCGTTCTTTATGTACAGCAAGGGT
This sequence comes from Sinocyclocheilus grahami, assembly GCF_001515645.1. NCBI lineage: Eukaryota > Metazoa > Chordata > Actinopteri > Cypriniformes > Cyprinidae > Sinocyclocheilus > Sinocyclocheilus grahami. The sequence continues at coordinate 146,932 of NW_015506486.1, read as the reverse complement.
GAATTTAGCTCCAACCCTAATTAAACACACCTAAACCAACTAATCAAGGTCTTTAGACTCACTAAAAACGTTCATGTAAGTGTGTTTGCAATGGTTGGAGCTAAACTTTTGCAGGACTTTGGCACTCCAGGAGCAGGATTGCACACCCCTGATGTACAGCATGGTGACATTTACATTTATGCTTTTGGCAAACTCTTTTATCCAAAGTGACTTGCACCGAATTGAAGATATTAATTTCATCATTTCACGCATTCCCTGGGAATCGAACCCATGACCTTGTCGTTGTTAGTGCCAAGTCTGGAACCAGAACTGGCTCTTAAGGCCTCAGGTGACATGATTTGATAGGGGGAGGTTGTTCTAGTCTTGTTCTTGGTGGGAAAGAATCCCAAACAAGATGCTCTGCCACATTCTTTATGTACAGCAGGGGAGTCCAAAACTATTCCTGGAGGGCCATTAAATGAACCTGAATTTGAACCAACTAATCAAGGTCTCTTCAGACTCAATAGAAACGTCCATGCAAGTGTGTTTGCACTGGTTGGAGCTAAACTCTGCAGGACTTTGGCCCTCCAGGAGCTGGATTGGACACGCCTGATGTACAATATGGTGACATTTACATTTATGCATTTGGCAGATGTTCTATCCAAAGTGACTTACATTGCATTGAAAGTATGCATTTTATCAGTTAATGCATTCCTTGGGAATCGAACCCATGATCTTGACATTGCTAGTGCCATGATTTATTAAGGGAAGCTTGTTCTGGTCTTGTTTTTGGTGGGAAAGAATCCCAAACAAGATGCTGTACTGCGTTTTTTATGTACACCAAGAGTGCCCAAACTTGTTCCTGGAGGGCCGCTGTCTTGCAGAGTTTAGTTCCAACCCCAATTAAACACACCTGAACCAACTAATCAAGGTCTTAAGACTCATTAGAAACTTCCATGTAAGTGTGTTTGCACTGGCTGGAGCTAAACTCTGCAGGACGTAGGCCCTCCAGAAGCAGGATTGGACACCCCTGAGACTTATATTGCATTGAAGGTATGCCATTGATCAGTTCATGCATTCCCTGCGAATCGAACCCATGACCTTGGCACTGGAATGGCAAACTTCAAAAGAGTTGACAAACGTTTTTACCTGAGTTCTCTTTGTTGCTCCGTTTCTCAATGCCAGGAAAGGCCGCCTCCAAGTCCAATTTTCCAAAACGAAATGCATAACCATTCATAAGTTTCTTGGGAAGGCCACTACCGGATCCACCGGAAGACGACCGAGCCCGGTGGCCTTTAACCTGCAAGGCCTTGTTGGTACGTTCAAGAGATTTGGAGCGTCTCTCGCCCGGACTGAGCTCGGCGCTCTTGGATGGATGGACGGCAGGAGAATCATTGCATGATTCATCTCCTCCCAGCCATCCACGAACACAGATTCTCCGAGGGATCGGCTCCTTCGGGCCAGATCCGCGAGGCGCTCCTGGCTCCGACTCTGCCCCTTCCTCAAGAATTGATTCAGAGCTGGAGCCAAGGTTCATAGGGTTCTGCAAAGCCTCCATGTAGGACTTTCGGAAAAGCCGGCGAGACTCGAAGGCAGCAGAGTCTCTGGGATGCCGCTTGCGAAGGCCGGGATTGCTAAGGTCTGTGCTAAACGAGAGGATTTTGTGGCCGATTCTGCCTCGAATGCATCCCTGATCCGGGCTGCCCAAGGTGGGTGTCTGGGGAAGGGAGTTAGGACTCTTTTGCAAGGGCGAATCCTCTGAGTGCAGGGAGCTGATGCCCATATCTGTGAGGCTCCGGCTGAGGACTGGCTCGGACACGGTGGACTCAGCGCCCAGGGAGTCTCGTGAACTGAGCGTTCCCGTGGATCCGTGGGTGCTGCAGGTACTGAGTTGACCCCGCAGGGTCTCGCCGCTGCTCCGCGCCTGCATGATTGCGTCTGCGGTGCTGGTCACAAACAAAGGATTGACCACGTTCTTCCAGGGCGTTCGGTAAACCACGGCACCGGTACTGAGGAGGCAGTTCTGGAGAGGGTGCAGGTTGCGTTCACGCATTACATTCTGCAAGAAGTCGGGTGTGAACATGCTGCCGTACATGCTCTCGGCCACAGGGATCTCCACAATGGCTTGCCCGCTCCCTGACAGGCATTTTATGACCAGTTTGGCAGCTTTGCGGCCTAAGGGAACCACCTGCAGGTAGAAATCTCCCTGCCGTAGACGTACTTTATGCAGGGGTGCGAGTTGCAGAACCACCTTCTCATGCAAACACAGCGGCCATCCCTCGTGGTACAGCAACAGGCCTTTGAATCGCAGCTGTGGATAATTAAAAGGATGAATTCATTAGATAAAATGCAACTTTTCTTACAGGTGCAAGCAACAATATGCAGTTATTTGCAGTTTGCAATCAATAATTAATTCCTGTCTTGAAGCAGATTTCAAGATACAAAAATGCAATGAATTAGAACATCATGGAATTCTAAAATATATATGTAAAAGGATAATTATTATAAATAATATAATTAATAATTATAAATATAATTATAAAAGTGAAAGAAATCATAATTTCTTTATCACTCAGTAGAATTGCAAAAATGACAACTAGGTGGCATACTTGTATTTTTGTTAACTGAAATAAAATAAAATATAAAAAGCTTTTTAATTATTTTAGCTAGTTCATTTCTCATTTTCATTTAGTTCAACTTGACGTTAAAAAATAAATAAAACTTAAACTGAAATAATTTAATTAAAAAAACTATATAGACATTTAAAATAAACAAAAACTACTAAAAATGAGGAATACAAAATTACTAAAACTTTAACCAAAATTACAATAAAATTATAAAAATAAAAACTATTTTTTTAAATTAAAAAAACTATAATAGTACCTCAATGAAATTAAAGTATCACTGATTTAAAAAGATACAATTTCAATAAATAGAATATCAGCAAATAAAATGAGAAAACACTATAATTTATGTAATGAAAACATTAAGCATAAGGATTCAAATTAAAAAGATGTAAAATTCCTTGCAGGGATTCAAATAATTCAGCAAATGAATGAATGAATGAACGAACAAATAAATAAACATTGTAGTGCGCTAACAAGCAATTTAACACAATAAATCAGACTGGCCAACATTTTTTATGAGAGACTTCTGCACAGACAATACAGTGTGAAAAAGGCATTTTATCATGGTACATCAATAAAGAACTTCGCTACTTATATACTTAATGCTACTGAAAAACCAGTTAATTTAGTAGCGTTGTTAGTGACTCCCTGATGCCTCTGTATAATGATACTGATGATGCAGCCAGAACATGTAAGTTCAGCACACTGTGACTCCCTCAAAGATCATGCCTGAGTTAAATGAGGCCGCTGAGAGCTCTCGTCTCAGAGTAACAACGGCAGCGCTGAATACAGGAGCGTAAGGTTTCAGCTATGTGCTCACACAGCGCTAACCTGCAGAAATACAAAGCCTCCCTGAGCAGGTCTTTCATTTCAGCCTGATTCTCTTTGCCAAGATCTCCGCAGCGAGCTCACAACACGCTCTGTTTGGGCTGTTTATCAGAGCAACACTGAACCCTCTTTCAGCCTTTAGTATTCCTCCTCCCTCTCATGTTCCCACTCTCACAATGTTTCTCTCTGAGAGCATTTAAATGGCTTGAACATGTTTAGCTGCAGCACTATGGATTTCAACAACAATATCTTTTATCCAAAATAATAAAATATTCAGCAAACCTGTGTAAACTGCATTACCAGGCCATTAATACACAATATCGAGTTTAAAGATTGCGTGATGCATGATGCATCACCATGCAGGTTCCATAAATAAATAAATAAGTAAATAAATGAGTTGTTAAGTGTTAAGTCGCTGGGGGATATTTGTAGCAATAGCCAACAATACAATGTATGGGTCAAGACAATAGATTTTTCTTTTATGCCAAAAATCATTAGGATATTAGGTAAAGATCATGTTCCATGAAGCTTTTTTGTAAATTTCCTACTGTAAATATATTAAAACTTAATTTTTGATTAGTAATATGCATTGCTAAGAACTTCATTTGGACAACTTTAAAGGCGATTTTCTCAATATTTAGATTTTATTGTACCTTCAGATTCCAGATTTTCAGCTTTCAGATGATGCATAAATCTCAATTTCGAAAAATTGACCCTCATGACTGGTTTTGTGGTTCAGGGTCATATATATATATATATATATATATATACTGTATATTGTGTGAACGTCACCTAGGTGGCCTTGTATAAATAATTATATTATACATAATATATATTATATTATATGTAATAATTATATTATACATTTGGTAAATAACAAAAACTGTGATCTATTAGTAGATATTGCCCACTGTTTTTATTAACTTGTAAATGCTTCAGTGAAAATGCGTCTGCTGAAGCTGACAGTACTCACACAGGCCTCCTGTGTTATTGTCTGCAGGATTCTCTTAGCGGGCAGCAGGAAGTCAATGAAGCAGCGCAGGCCGTCTCCGCGGTACTGTCTCTCCACGACGCTGAAGAGCTGCCACAGGACTGTGGCCGCCGAGGCGCTGAACGGAGGATACAGAGCCGATAACACGCTCCGAATGCAGCGGTCCAACGACTCCGAGTCCTGCAACAGATCACACATTCACACAGTCAATCTCGCCTTCTACCACAAACATTTACTGTACATTGTTTGAGTTTGGTTATAAAATTGACAATATTTAAAAGCTTGTTATATAACAAAAGCAACAAAGCTTATTGTAATTATTGGATGACAGGTGTGCTTCAAATAATGTTTAGTGAAATTTTGTTCATGCATCAACTGAAAACAGCATATATGTGACCCTGGAGCACAAAAGCAGTCTTAAGTCGCTGGGAGATATTTGTAGCAATAGCCAACAATACATTGTATGGGTCAAAATTATAGATTTTTCTTTTATGCCAAAAATCATTAGGATATTAATAAACATCAAGTTCCATGAAGATATTTAAAATTTCCTACCGTAAATATATCAAAACTTAATTTCTGATTAGTAATATGCATTGCTAAGAACTTCATCTGAACAACTTTAAAGATGATTTTCTCAATATTTAGATTTTTTTGCAGCCTCAGATTCCAGATTTTCAAATAGTTGTATCTCAGCCAAATATAGTCCTATCCTAACAAACCATACATCAATGGAGAGTTTAAAGCTTTCAGATGATGTATAAATCTCAGTTTCGAAAAATGTACACTTATGAGAGGTTTTGTGGTCCAGGGTCACATATCTCGGTTCATGAAATGAAGATTCAATTAAAAATAAAAATCGATAGTCAACCCAGCCCTAGCATCCAAAAAATGGACATGTTTATATATATTTTATTCGAAAAGCATGACAAGTGTGAAAAATTGCTATGCATAATACAAATAAACTAACGAACAAAAAGGAAAACATTTCTTTTACTATATATAAATACTTTTATAAATATTTTTATTTGCATTATGCACGATAAATTTCCATGCATGTCCAAAATGAATAATAATAATAACAAATAATAATAATATAATACATATATACACATACACACACAGAGAGATAGATAGATAGAGATATAGATAGAGAGGCAGATAGATATAGAGCGAGAGAGCGACAGACAGACAGACAGACAGACAGATAGATAGATAGATAGATAGATAGATAGATAGAGAGATAGAGAGATATAGAGCGAGAGAGCGACAGACAGACAGACAGACAGATAGATAGATAGATAGATAGATAGATAGATAGATAGATATAGAGCGAGAGAGCGACAGACAGACAGACAGATAGATAGATAGATAGATAGATAGATAGATAGATAGAGAGATAGAGAGATATAGAGCGAGAGAGCGACAGACAGACAGATAGACAGATAGACAGATAGACAGATAGACAGATAGATAGACAGATAGATAGATAGATAGATAGATAGATAGATAGATAGACAGATAGATAGATAGATAGATAGATAGATAGATAGATAGAGAGATAGAGAGATATAGAGCGAGAGAGCGACAGACAGACAGACAGACAGATAGATAGATAGATAGATAGATAGATAGATAGATAGATAGATAGATAGATAGATAGATAGATAGATAGATAGATAGATAGATAGATAGATAGAATGATAGCTAGATAGATAGATAGATAGATAGATAGATAGATAGATAGATAGATAGATAGATAGATAGATAGATAGATAGATAGATAGAATCAAACACCCAATGATGTTGTGTTTGGTTTGGTTAGTGAGACGGTTTGATTGTCACAAGTTCAATCCCACAGTTCCCAGTTCCAAACACAAACAGCAGGATGTCAGGAGGTCGCGGGACACTGATGAGACAGGAAACACCTGTCGATGTAACGTCACTGACTGGACAATAACAGGCGGGATGGAAAATCCTGTCCCTAACGCAGAACTACATCATATCTGTGGAGCAGAGGACTTTCCAGCCGAATATGTGTCACAGTATCCTAGACTAACACAACCGCGACCTGGGACGCTCAGTTTTAGGTTAAAGGGACAGTTCAACCTAATGAATATTTGCTGTTAATTTTAATCCAATATGTAGGTGAGTTTTTCTTCAGTAGAACGGTAAAGAAGATTTTTAGCTGAAACCGTGCTCTTTGGTGATTCATAAAATGCAACCCAATGGCTACCGAGTCAAAAACACACATCAGGCTAAACAAAATTAACCCGTTTTAATCCCAAATCTTTCCCAGACATGAACATATCCAAATGATGTGTCATTACAAACCCTTTGAAATAATCAACCATTTTTTTTTTTTATTCTTTGGAAATAAATCTTTGTGTTTTATGGTCGGTCACAACTGTGACCGGTGGGATAATGTGTTTACTGAATTAACATATTTCTGCAGTCAAAAAATTGTTATATATCTTAGCCCAGCTATTTTAAACTCTTTGATCACATTCTAGGGTTACTATTATGCATAAAAACCCTTATACAACATTGATAGGAACACTGAGATAAGACAAAAACAAACAAAAAATACAACCATTAACATATTTCAAAACTGTTGCTTTTTGTAACATATATCATCATATTTTTATATTAGTGCTTCCAGTATTACAACATCAATATTGCAACTTTATTGTAACATTTGAACTTTTAATTTAATGCAATATTTTGTCATTGCAAAATTTTAGTGCAATTTTCACTAACAAATGCAACTGGATTTATATTGTATACCTATTGTGACCATCAACATGTTTACTCATTCTATGACCACACTCAACAAAAATAAATATATGTGAATTCATATATTAATACTAGACACCTTAAAGATATTGTGTGCCAAAAATCTTTATGTTAACATACTTTACTAGCCTTTCGTTTTTGAGCTTTGATGCAGCCATCATCTTCTCAAGGTGCAAACAGGAAATAAATTTCTCTGGTCATGTGACAATTTGCACAAACCATGTGACACTGCACATATTTAATTGAGACCCTTTATTTTTTCCATATTTGCAGGAAGTGCACTAAAACATCAGTCAGTAAGGTTTTTAGAGCTTTATCAATGAAAACCGTTTTTACGGTCACTATTGTGACCGGTGGGATTAAATGGGTTTTAATCCCCGTGACTCCTTAAGATATATTGAGGTCTTACGAAGTGAAACGATCGGTCTGTGCAAGAAACTAAACATTATTTACAACATTATTACCTGTAATCCAGAGACTCTTTCGAACAGTTTGTTTCTGGTTCAAATAACTGATTCACAATTTGTTTATGCAGTCATGCAATGACATAACGTATACGCATTTATATGGTTAAAGCACCAAATAATGATGTGAAATGTGGATGTTTTATGTCTCTAAAGCATTTAAAGTGAATAAACTAGTCTTCATCAGCTCACCTTTTTACATAAACCATGCACATAATGTTCAATTTCTTGCACAGGCCAATCGTTTCGCTTCATAAGACCTCAATATATCATCAGGAGTCACTTGTATTCATTTTGTGTTGTCTGATGTGCTTTTTTGACTCTCAAAGTGCCGGTAGCCATTGACTTGCATTTTATGAATCACCAAGTACCACGGTTTCAGCTAAAAATCTTATTTACTTGCCTACTGAAGACACAAAGTCTTATCTTAGATAGTGAGTAAATTAACAACAAAGTTTCCTTTTTAGGTGAACTGTGCCTTTAAATGGCCAGAGGAGTGGAGAAAATGGAAATTAACTTGTTTGAGTTGAGAAGCAGATGGGAAAAGCCCAGGAAAATTCCCCAGCAAAGCTCTGACTTTAAGTGTCCCTGTTCTTTCTGCTCTGTTGGCCTTGTATTAGACGGTCATTCCTCCACAGGCAGCCATTGTTTGGTTCTCCTGCAGAAAGTCTTTACTGGTGCTCTAGGAAACTCGATCTAGAGAACCGCCGTTTGGAGGAAAGGCTAACAATGGGAGGAAAGGCAACATGATTTCTAACATCGTTTAACGGTACTTTTTTAGGTTACTGTGGCAGGCTACAAAATAGCTGCTTGGGCCTCGGGGCCTGCGGACAGTCAAGAGCCTCCGAAGCCTCAGGCCACATGACTCAAGACTGCCAAAGTAAACCAAATAATAGGGCCCTATACAGTATATATAGATAGATAGATAGAATTTATTTTATTATCATATATTATTTAGTTTTTGTGTGTTAGTAAATATAAATGCAAGTTAACAATAATATATAATTTTATTTAGTGCATTTTACGACATATATATGAAAATATATACATAAGTTATACAATATTTTGAATATATACATATTTAAAACATTACATACACATATATATAATTTTATTATATTCTCTTTTTTCCAAAAATAAATAAATACATATTTTTTGTTTATTATTTATATATTTCATTTTGTGCATGTGTTTTTTAAAATAATGCAATTATTATAATGCAATGATTATAACCTAACCCTAACCCCTATATACAGTATATATAT
>NW_015506486.1:125442-137890 GCF_001515645.1 Sinocyclocheilus grahami | reverse complement strand
CACAAATATATATAATATATATATTTTATATATATATATATATATATATATATATATATATACACTTGTCAAAATATTTTATTTTACTTTTATATAAACATTAAGACAATACTAAACTTTTTTGGGGGGCGAAAATATATGCATGTGTTCAAATAAATTCAATACTTTTTCAAATATATTGAAATATATATAGAATACAAACATTATCAAGACACCCTTACCAAATAACCTTTTATTTTGGCTTTCTGTTGGGGCTCAAAGGTTAATGAATGGGGTTTGAGGGTTCTGGCACATGCGGAGTCTGAAGATCTTTTCAACAACATGTTTTAACCTGAAAACTTTGGCGATGGTATAAACTACAAGCTGCATTCAGGACGGCCTGCATATCAGTCTCAGTGCGCCCACCCAAAACACCACTTTTAAAGCCTGAGAAGACTAAACATACAGCACTGGATGGACGACTTCAAGAGAACTGGAGATACGTGTGGCTTTGAAGATGAAAGATTAAATAAGACTGGGCAGAAGGAGAGCTTCTGATGCATTTCCATAACCTTGAAGAAGTTATTTCACCTGGCTGAAGCCAGTAAAGGAGCTTTTAATAGCAGCCAAAGCACAAGTGTGGCTCAGAGGAGATGTGTGTGGGATCTGGGAGGATCTGCCCTCTTTGATGGTGTTTATGGTGACGGATCAGACCCGGACCCGTAATTATATCTAAACGACGTGGATTCCAGATGGCTCACTGCTGCTTTATTAAAACAGACGGACATCTGCTACAAAACCACACGACCTACAGACTCAAACAGATTCTCTCTCATATCTATCCTGAACCGCAACACATCATTTGCACCAAAATCATGCAGCTCGTTGAGGAACAGTTTGCTTTTTTAGACTTACAAATGCAATAATACAAAAGTTTGAAATAGATGACATTTTTTAATGTTCATGTCTTATCAAAGCTGCATTTATTTGATCAAAATACAGTAAAATCAGAAAAATGAATGTGAAATATTATTACAATTTAAAATAGCTGCTTTCTATATGTATATATGGTCAAATTTAATGTATTCATATGATGCAAAGCTGAATTTTCAGCATCATTACACCAGTCTTCAGTGTCACATGATTCATAGAATTCTATAAATCAGAAATTATTCTAATATGCTGATATACAGTATATATATATATATATATATATATATATATATTGTTTGCAGGACATGTAAAAATCTCCCATAAATATTTAATATACTGTATATATATACACACACGTTTACGTTTAGTCATTTTGCAAATGCTTTTATCCAAAGCGATTTACAATTGGGAATATATATATAAAACAAAAAAACAAAATACTGATATTCACTATGGAAATTATTAGTATGACTTTTTAAGGTTTCATTGACTTCTATGACTTTTACAGGCCTGGAACCCACAATTTAAAGTTTTCCAAGACTGTGGGAACCCTGAACAGATCACTAAAAATGCACAAATTTTAACAAATCGCTGCCATAATTGATGCTCTAATTGACCTGAGCTGCACTTAAACGCCTTTTACTGCAATGCAAGCATACAGTAACTATAAGCTGTGATTCACCAAACGAAGCCGCTCTAAATAAACCGCGTGTGAACTCCTGACAGTCTGACGGGAAGGTCTTTCTCTGATGTGTTTAGTGGGTCAGGAAGACAAAGGCTCTCCAGCGGAGCATGAAGGGAGTGAAACAGGAGCGAGAGCACAGGTTACTGAGAGCCGCCTCATACATGCAGGTGTCAAAGCAGCGTTAACACCTCTCCAGAGCGTCTGAGGACAAATGCAGGATTATAGAGGAGGAGAAACACAGCAGGGGTCTGACGACTCAGATACGTGATGCTGAACTGAACCGGCTATTTAAAAAACATCTGTGAAGACATCAGAAAACTTCCTGAACTGTTTACAGGCTTGCTTTGCTTTTCTAAAAATAAACAAAAATATATTTACATTTATTCACTTGGCAGATGGTTTTATCCAAAACAATTTACAAATACAACAAGTAAGTTAAGGAGTTTTTTTTCCATTTAAATTTTTTTTAAATAAAACTTTATTTGTTTGTTTGTTTGTTTGTTTGTTTGTTAGTCTGTCTGTCTGTCTGTCTGTTTGTTTGTATAATTCAGTTTACAATTAATCCTGAAATGCATAATATGGGTTAAACATTTCAGGTGGTATCCAAAATGAAAATAAATCCATATTTAATAAATCCAGTTGACACAGATCATTAAACAAACATTTTAAGGACTTATTTTATACGTAACGAAGGTTAAATAAATAAATATAATCTTCATATAATACAATCAAAATAATGTTTATATATATATATATATATATAATGAATTTATATATATATATACAGTATATATATATTTTTTTTATTTATATATACATTCATAACAGTATACTTTAATATTTATGATGTATTAAAGAATACAATCGTTTAAAATAATATAATAATATGATGATAATAATAAAAATCTATTATTTTATTATACTACCGTATTCAGGTTTTCAGAATGTTAACTGAACAGTGTGAATTAAAGATCAATCATGCAAACTCCTCTGAATAAGAGACTAATTCAAACTCTGCTATAAAACAGCTCTAAAAAGAAAGCAGTGCTATTATCCGACTCAATTCAGTTCAGTAACTAAGCTGAACGATTAGAAACAAGTTCAATTAAAGACAGTGGTGTCATCATTCAGACCAATTCAGTTCATGTTGTGTTCTCACCCAACAGTAGTCAGACTCATAATATTACTGAATATTAAGAGTCTTTTAAACCCCAAAACTAACAAAAAAACTACCAAAATATCATCTAAATATGATTATGATGGTGTATATACTGTAAAGGCACCATAACATTTGCTCATTTGCAAGTCAGTTAGGATAGAAGCATCTACTAATGAATTAATGTAAATATACTACAGAACAGTCACAGTATTTTTTGTAAGTGAACAAAATTTGACCAGTGTTATCATAGTTTTTCTTAATATGTTGAATGTTCTACTTTCATGTTAATTTTAGTTAAAGTTTTAGTAAAAAAATGTTTTAATTAATTTTATTTGAGTTTTAGTTTGAGGTATTTCAGTACATCAAGTTAAATTAAATAAAAATGAGAAACGTTGACTTGGAATCAGCTGGAATAAAATAAGTGCACGTTTTTAAATATTTTACTTAACATTTATTTTATTTAAAGTAACAAAAGTGTTTTTATTTATGGTCCGCGTTGCATTAATTATAATAACCCTGCAGTAAGCAAAGACATTTTCCTGTTTAACAGGACAGTCACAATACCTGCGCTTACCTTTATACTCAGGTAATTATCGCAGCTCCGTGACTTCACTCTGGAGTGCATAGTGCTCCACGTCCGCATTCAGGGCTCAAGATAGTAGAAAAACCATAAATATGCAAATAAATAAAGTGAGGTGAGTTGATTAATCCAGTGTAAGTCCATCAGGGAGAGCGACTGGGCTCCTCTGCGCCCATGACTGAGTCGGCTCTAGTGGGAGGACTGAGAGAGAGACGGCCCTCCTCCTGTGGCCTCTCCCTGCTGGATAATGCATACTGATGCAATTTCCTTTAGCGCTGAGAAAACACACATCTGAGCTGTACACAGGCACAACAACACCCCCGTCCACAAGTGCCCTGCAGGGGAACAAACCTTTACTACCCCCTCCTCTCTCGAGCGACCGGAGCCTCCCCCTCTTTGTCCCGACAAAACAAATGCACTAGGGTTTCAGCTTATGCTGTCGCTTTTGGGGGAGAAAAGAAAAAAAGAAGACAGCAGCATGCCATCGGCGGCTCGGGTCACTCAACTACAATAGTGCTGCGCTCAATCTCACTAATCCAAAAACACACACTAGCAGAGTAACTAACAAACAAACAAAAGTGCCTGGGATTCAAGGTAACGCTTTACTTGAAGCCTTTAAATATAATGCATTAAAAAGTATTTTAATGTACCTTTTAATGCATTTTATGAATGCATTACAATACTTATATATGCATTGCTATTAAAAGGTATTTTAATGCACCTTATAATGCATATTCACTGTTACATATTTAGAGAGCATTTTGCATTAAAACACATGGCAAACAGTCAATATGTAACAAGGAATGTGCAAATATAATGCATTTTAAATTTGGTTACGATTATTGATGATAAGATATAATGCATTAAGTAGTGTAGTGAAGTGACATGTGGCCAAGTATGGTGACCCATACTTGGAATTAGTGCTCTGCATTTATCCCATCCAAAGTGCACACACACACCGTGAACACACACCCAGAGTAGTGGGCAGCCTTTTTTTTGCTGTGGCGCCTGGGGAAAGTGTGCATTATGAAAATCTTTATAATGCATTACACATAAAGGCTTCAGGTGTCACTGTAAAACGTTTATATCTCGATTGATTCTTCCAGACATCACTGAGATTAAATGGAGAGCAAACAGAAACTCTAAAATTGTCAAAAAACTAAAAAAAGTCAAACATTTGAATGAAAATGCCGAACAGATCTATTTTATATCTCAATTGATGCTCCTTTACATCATAAATACGGCAATATTTTTTTTCCCAATGACAGCAGTGAAATTAAATGGACAACAAACAGCGACTCTTAAGTCTTAAATATTTCACATAAGAATCAATATAAAATTGTACACATGAAAGAACAAATTCTATTTTATTTTCTATTTTTAGACTCTTAAGTCTTATATAATTTTTATCATTAACATTTTTTTTGTAAGATGTAAACTCACTACTGTGAGAAAAGAGTCAGAATTGTGAGTTTATATCTTACTATTCTTCGAAAAAATTCAGAATTGTGAAATAAAAAGGCTTTTTTCTTTTCTTTTCTTTTTTACCTTTTTTTGGTAGTGGAGGAAACAAGCTTCCATAAAATTTAGAGCAGATGGAGAGTCTTAAATATTTCTCATAAGAATTAAAATATTAACATACAGAGAAATCAAAACAAAATTATTTTCTATCTGAATTGATTCTCCTTGACTTCAGTGAGATTAAACGGAGAACAAACAGAGACTCTTAAATCTTAAATATTCCTAATTAGAATCTAAATATTAACATACAAAAAAAATTCTAAAATCTTTTTTATTTCCGTATGATAATATTTAGATTCTTGTAAGAAGCATTTAAGCCCTAAGTCTCCATTTAATCTCAATGCTGTCAAGGAGAATCAATTTATCTTGATGAATTCTCTTTGACAGCATTGAGCTTTAAATGAAGAGCAAACTGAGACTCTTAAGTGCCTTAATATTAACATACAGAGAAATCAAAACAAATCTCTTTTATATCTCGACTGATTCTCCTCGACAGCATTGGAGAGCAAACGGAAACTCTTAAATCTTAAATGTTTCTTTCAGGAAAAATAAATCTTCTCAGAAGTGTGCTCAAAATTTAAAGATCTCATTCTGAGCTCAAATACTTGTCATCAAATTATCTCTTTCCAATTTCTTTTAATGTATCAGTACGATATTTGATTATCTGACATAAAAGTTGATAAAAGTGAAAGCTCCATTGAGTCTCCAGAGCTATAAAAACTGGGTTTTCATAGAAATATCTACAGTAATAGGTTATCTGCTAGTTACACACACCCTAACAAGCCAGCAGAACTCATAACACTCAGTTTCACTAACCTAATTACGGAGTTTGTTAACTTTTTTCAAGTTAGTAGAAATCAAGATTTTGATTTCCTTGCACACACACATTAATCACACTTAACTGAGCAACCACTGAGCAAGTTAACTCAATCAACTAGAGTTGATGAGTGTTTGCATGCTTTTCTGCGTGTGGCACACCTGCGCCGAGCGTGTGGAAAGCGTGAACATGTCCACACACTGCCATGGAATGTGTAACTCCAAACATGTCAGAGTCTTCCATTACCACCCTAAAGATCTGCCAGACCTCCACCAGATCCCGTTAACCCCAGAAAACCACGTTAAACAGAGGAGCCAGTGTGCTGTGACTAATCATGTTGGACTATATTTAGAAGAGCTGGATTCTTGACACACAGCATTGGTCACATGACATCATTGTGTCTCATTCACAAGTGAGATTAACAAGGATTTAGCTGATATCATAATGTGTTTTGTAAATATTTGCCATGGTTCTTCATTGTGTCGTCATTTGAATCGAAACAAGCGGATGACCCATTTAAGCAACAGTTTAGAAACATTCACATTCATGCATTTGGCAGATGCTTTCATCCAAAGCAACTTACACTGCATTCAATGCATGCATTTGATCAGTTCATGCATTGCTTGGGTATCGAACCCACAACCTTGCACCACTGTTTGAGCTACAGGACCTGCATGAAGAATCTTACAGATTTGAGGATGAGTAAATAATGCTGAACTATTCCTTTAAGCAATGGCCAGTTCAAAGAGTAGGTCATGGGTTCAATGAACTGATCAAATGTAGACTGTGAACTAGGGCTGCACAAATAATAAAATTTCTAATCGCAATTACAATAATGGATACCACAATTACGTAACTATCACAATTAAAAGAACCAAAGACTTAAACTACTTCAGTCTGTGTGCATTGAATTTATTTAATACACGACTTTCACAATTTGAGTTGAATTACTGAAATAAATGAACTTTTCCACGACATTCTAATTTATTGAGATGCACCTGTACATGTTATCTTAAGGGTTTTCCCCATTATTTAAATTTTAGTTTTAGTATAACATTATAATACCATTCATATTTTTACTTTTTTATAATTTAAAGAAGAAACCAATCCGATGTATATTTGACATTTGAGGCTTAATACTATAGAAAAGCACTAAAAGTTGTTCAGTTAGAGTGTTTTCAGCTTGTTCATTTTCATATAAAAATTCAGCATGCAGTTGCATCAAACAATGGTATAAACATAATTCGATGTAAATTGTGATAATCGTAATTAATAATCGCAATTACAATTTCAAGGGAATAATCGACAATTATGATTTTTGTCATAATCATGCAGCCCTACTGTGAACGCAATTGAAGTCGCTTTGGATAAAAGCATCTGTCAAATGCAAAAATGTAAATGCAATGAGAAAAGCACTATAATGTAACTGCGCACACACACACACACACACACACACACAAACATAAAAACATAGCACACAGGAAATGCCTCTGGTATCTGATGGAGGTATTTAAGGTTTATCTCTTCACGCATCCAGTCTAAAGCCATCATTCATCCTGTTCTCCACTAGAGGGCTGTTCTTCACACTGCAGGTCAAGACTAAATCAAGATGGTTTAGTCACTTGTTTAGCCAGATATACAGTTAAATCATCAACCAACTCCTGCAGAAGAACTACATGTAGTGCTGCTTTGTTCCTCCTCGTTTGCAAGTCATCGTTTTGGATAGAAGCATCTGCAAAATGCCTAAATACAAAAGTATATGCAAATTACATTTAATCATAAAGATTCACCAGAACAAAGGGAATCAGAAAAGATACTGTTACTATGGAAACAGTAATCACACTAAAAGATCTCAGCACTGCAAACGATGCAATTGTGCCATTCTTCTTAAACTCTTGAACATTTATTTGTAATGTGTCTAAATATTTTACAATAAACTCATGCAATATAAAATGCAATACAATATAAATAAATACACATATACATGTATTGCAAAAGTTTATTGCACATGTTTCAAACAAATACTGCAAACTATATATATAGAGTATTTTGTACATACAATCAATAACACTGAATGAATGAATTAAAATAAAAATCACATTTTAATTAAAATATATTTTTATTATATTTATATATTTCATTAATTAATTAAAATATAATATATAATATCATACCTATAATTAATAGCATTAAATTGATTATAATTTGCAATGATTAATGGGATAAAGAGCTAATTCAGTCTTGTACATTTTCTGCTGAAACAAACCTAATGTTGTGATTCATCTCAGACCGTGTCGGTTCAGTTCCAGGTTTAAAACAATACGGATGAACAGGAGAACACTGTCACGCTCAATTGCAGTTTCCTTCAAGTAACTTACAGACGAGACCAACATGCAGTGCATGAATGCATTTGACTTATCTTATCTTGGGTGACTAGTTCTTGAGTTAAGAGGTGAAGTAGCACTAGAGAATTTACACAGTAGCCATCTAATCTACACTCACTGCTTTGGTACATCGAGCTGTTCAGTTCAAGGCTGTGCAAGATGTTTTTCTCAGGCAAAGAACTCGACCAAGAATGAAAATACGATCCATTATAAAGTTAAAGTCGTGCTGTGCAAACAGGTATGAAGAGGAATAAAAACACACAGCTCTGCCAGCAACATCAGTCCCGTTACTTCCTGTTTTTCAAAAGCAGCTGCTGAAAACATCTCAAAATACATTCTTCAAACTTAGAAAGCCCATTTTGTGAGATGCAGAGAAACAGATAAGAGCCTCCCTGGTGACAGCAGCATCTGATAACACATCTAACATAAATCAGCCAGAAGCCCTGCTCGCTTTCCCATAATCATAACTCATATGTGCGATAAACAGAAGCAGAAAACAGATCTCCATCCACACATCTGACATCATCTTTAAAACAACCAAGAGAATCCATAAAATTAGGTTATTATTTGCATTTTATTCTAATTTGCCTCCTGAAGAGAATGAGGCAATGACTATCAAGAACTGAACCTGGTCACATTTCATGCTAAAATCTGAAGAAGGAAACATGAAAATGACGGTCGCTGCTTCAGTGTAATTTTAGTAGGCCTATTAATCATACACTCTAAAAAATGCTGGGTTAAATATAACCCAGCGGTGGGTTAAAAAGGGACAAACCCAGCTATTGGGTTGTTTTGAAACCAACTGCTGGGTCAAAACAACCCAATAGCTGGGTTTGTCCCTTTTTAACCCAGCGCTGGGTTATATTATATATAGTCTAGTTTTTAATCAATATTTTTAATTAGGTGTATTTTTATATTTTAAGTTTTAAATGTATTTGTCTGAATATTTTGCAAATAACATTAACAATAAGATATAAATAATTATTTTATTGTTTATTTATATCATTTTGACAAATTTTCATACACACACACACACACCTATATATAATACTCAATCAATAATTAGGTTTATTTTAGTATTTTAAGTTTTCATTTTAATTATAGTTAAATTTCTAGTAATTTTGTTACACTTTAATTCAGTTTTAGTTTTACTGAAGTTTAATTTAAATTTTTTTTATACATATTTACATTTTTATTAGTTATTTTAGTACGTCAAACTAAACTTACTTCAGTTCGTTTTACTTAGTTTAAGTCTATTTTAATAATTTAAACAATTAATAATATTTTATATTTACAGCCAAGGCAACATTTCTCAATTTTGTTTAGTTTCGGTTCATTTTATTTAATATTTCTTTTTTTATTTATTTAATTAATTTCAGATGCACATCAATTAACATTTTTCAAATAAATGTAGTTTACGATAATAATCTTATATCATATTGAATCAGCACCTACAAACTAGAAAATGCTGCAAATTAAACTCATGTTTGCAGATGCTCTGCTGAAAAAAATAATTTTCACTCACAAATTTCTAGTAAATTTCACAAATATTTACATAGAAACTGCAAGTAGAATGACTGAAACAGTATTTTCATGTAAACATACTCCAATAATCTTAGTTCTATCTACAACATGAATGAATGAATGAATGAATGATGCATTTATATAGTGCTTTATTGTGTATTGTTGTACACCCAAAGCGTTTTACAATCATGTGGGGGGGGTCTCTCCTCAACCACCACCAGTGTGCAGCATCCACTTGGATGATGCGACGGCAGCCACAGGACAGCGGCGCCAGACACCAGCTACAGGGGGAGAGGAGAGAGAGTCATAGAGCCAGTCAAGTGGATGGGGATTATTAGGAGGCCGTGATTGACAAGGGCCAGGGGGCAATTTGGCCAGGACACCAGAGTTACACCCCTACTCTTTACGAGAAGTGCTATGGGATTTTTAATGACCACTGAGAGTCAGGTCCTCGGTTTAACGTCTCATCCGAAGGACGGTGCTTTTTGCCAGTATAGTGTCCCCGTCACTATACTGGGGCATTAGGACCCACACAGACCACAGGGTGAGCACCTGCTGGCCTCACTAACACCTCCTCCAGCAGCAACCTAGTTTTCCCAGTAGGTCTCCCATCCAGGTACTAACCAGCTCAACGTTGCTTAGCTTCAGTGGGCTACCAGTCTTGGGCTGCAGGGTGATATGGCTGTGACAGCGTGCGTAAAATAAACATAGCGTCACGGCCCGTGTTTCAGCGCTCTGATTGGGATGGTTGACATATTTTGACCTGAATGAGACGGTATGCACGTCTCTGGGACTGACAGACGTGGAGTGCGCTGATGTACGGGTCAGTCTGAGGAATGTGACGCCCTGATCTCACTGCGGGCCACCAGCGCTTTACTGCACACTTCCTGTGCTAACACACTCATCCTGACGACTAAGACACCGCAGAGTCACTCAAAGCTGCTGTCAGTCAGGTATTCACCTAAATGCATCACACATGAGATCTCTTTCAGATCTTGAGATGCTTTCTCCTAAAAAGCAATGAGATTTAAATGGAGACCAAGTCTTTAATCTTGCATCAGTTTTTGCTTCGGAGAGAAAGACCTCTACTCTAGAGTTACCAGCATTTGGTACAATCCATTATGTGTTTTTTTTATTTTTTTTTTAAGAAATTTATATTTTTGTTCAGTAAGGACGCATTAAACTGATCAAAAGTGCCATTAAAGACATTTCTAATTTTACAAATGATTTCTATTTCAAATAAATACACTCAAAGCTGCTGTCAGTCAGGTATTCACCTAAATGCATCACACATGAGATCTCTTTCAGATCTTGAGATGCTTTCTCCTAAAAAGCAATGAGATTTAAATGGAGACCAAGTCTTTAATCTTGCATCAGTTTTTGCTTCGGAGAGAAAGACCTCTACTCTAGAGTTACCAGCATTTGGTACAATCTATTATGTGTTTTTTTAATTTTTTTTTTAAGAAATTTATATTTTTGTTCAGTAAGGACGCATTAAACTGATCAAAAGTGCCATTAAAGACATTTCTAATTTTACAAATGATTTCTATTTCAAATAAATGCGGTTCTTTTGAACTTTCTATTTATTAAAAATCCTCACAAATAAAATGTATCAGTTTCCACAAAAATATCGGGCAGCACAACTGTTTTCAACATTGATAATAATCAGGAATGTTTCTTGAGCAGCAAATCAGCATATTATACTGATTTCTGAAGATCATGTGACACTGAAGACTGGAGGAATGATGCTGAAAATACAGCTGCGCATCACAGAAATACATTACAGTTTAACATATATTCACATAAGAAACCGTTTTTAAAATTACAATAATATTTCACAATTTTTACTGTATTTTCCATCAAATAAATGCAGCCTTGGTGAACAGAAGAGACTTCTTTCAAAAACATTAAAAACACACACAACTTTCTAAAGTTTAACACAAACCTGAAATGCACAGCTTTGATTGGCTCTTGTTTTTATAAAATCATGACAGCAGCAATGTCCAATAAATCAATAACTGTATTACTATTAATAATATAAATAAACAATTAATCGGCCAGGCAACTGTAGGCAGTGCTATAATTTGTCACAAAAGCATTTTACAACATCTCTGAACACGACTCCCCCAATCAAACTCTGTTTTACACATAACATTATAACACAAATCTGATTCCATGAGCTATGCAATGAATCTGGAATATAAAGCACAATGTACTCACAGCGGTCAGTGTGTCAATCCTCTGTAGATCCTGTGGATGTGAGTCTGCAGACGTCAAGCAGAGAAACACACATTAGTGCTCTGAGCAGCTCACGTGGCCTTGAGAAAACACACACACACTCACACTCACAGTCACACTCACAGTCACAGTCACACTAACACACACACACACACACACACACACGCACTCTCTCTCACGCACACACACTGACACTCACACACTCTCACACACACACTCTCACACTCACTCACTCACACACTCTCTGAACACGACTCCCCCAATCAAACTCTGTTTTACACATAACATTATAACACAGATCTGATTCCATGAGCTATGCAATGAATCTGGAATATAAAGCACAATGTACTCACAGCGGTCAGTGTGTCAATCCTCTGTAGATCCTGTGGATGTGAGTCTGCAGACGTCAAGCAGAGAAACACACATTAGTGCTCTGAGCAGCTCACGTGGCCTTGAGAAAACACACACACACTCACACTCACAGTCACACTAACACACACACACACACACACACACATGCACTCTCTCTCACGCACACACACTGACACTCACACACACACACTCTCACACTCACTCACACACACACACACACACTCTCACACACACACACACACACACACACACATAC
>NW_015506486.1:119915-125395 GCF_001515645.1 Sinocyclocheilus grahami | reverse complement strand
ACACACAGACACACTCTCACACACACACACACACACACACACTCCTCTGCTGTGGGAGTGTGAAGCACAGACAGAAGCCTGCTATCAGACGGATGCGACTCGACCAAGGACGCCGATACCATACCAGTGTGTATTGTGTATTTTTGGGAAACAGACTCAGAAAACACTCGTTATTGCTCAAAAGCAATATCAAAACCTTTCCTGTGTGTGAACGATTAATAAAGTATTTAATAATAAAAGTTGCTCTTCCATAGCTAATGGAGGTCAGTTTAATGTAAGTGTCTCAGACGTTTCTCCTACAATTCCTTAGGAGAAATAAAAATAGAAACAAATGGAGTTAATTGCATGGAAATTTAGATATTTTTCCTGCAACCATTAAAGTTCACTGGGACGTTTTTTCAGGAGAATCATCTGAAAATCTTCATTTGATGTTTTTAATCACATTTCTGCCTAGGAAGCAATTGAGAGATTGCATTGGTGATTTTTCCTTTCTAGATCGGAGTGTGTATTTTGGGAAACAGACTGGAAAATTCAATCATTATTGCACAGCCAATAGAGCTATTTCAGTGCCTCAGATGTTTACACTACAATCCTTGGGAGAAATAAAAATAGAAACAAATGGAGTCAACTGCACGACAATTTTGAGATATTGCAAGATATGCTAGAAATTTCACAGTAAATTAGAAAGAAATGCAAGTAACACACTGAATCAAACATGACATTCTGAAGTAGAAAGACTTGTAAAACATACTCCAATAATCTTAATAAAACAAATATTAAACATATGAGATTTCCAGGAGAAACATCTGAGAGAGAAGACTCAAATTTTCTATCAAGGAAAAAAATGTGCTTAAAGTTTGCTCTTCTGCAGCTGAAGAGACTTAATTAAATTAATTAATTAATTAGTTAATTTAAGTGTCTCAGATGTTTCTCCTATAAAATCCTTCGGAGAAATAAAAACAGAAACAAATGGAGTCAGTTGCATGACGATTTTGAGATATTTCCAAAAAACTCAACACTGAAAAAAAAACAAAATCCAATAACCTTAGTAAAAATAATCATAAATAAATAATACAACTTTGAAAAATATTTTTTTATAGTATAAATCTGACACATATGGGATTATTGGGACTTTATTCATCTGAAAAGACTTAGGTCGCTGTATTTAATCAGAAAAGACAGTCATTATTGCTTAAAGTTCTGTAGCTCAAGAGACTTGATGGATTGTTTTTCTCCTTTCCTTAGAAGAAATAAGTGGAGTCAATAGCATGACAATTTTGAGATATTTTATGAGAAACATATGAGGAGGAACATCTATGAAGACTCCGTTTACTGTATTTAATCACATTTCCATCTAAGACACGAGTGAGATATTAAAGAGGCTGCACTGGTGATTTTTCTCCTAGTCAGAGCCATAAAAACTAAGTACTGCTTAAATTTGCTCTCAGTCCTCCTACAAATCCACAGGAGTCAATTGTGTGCTAAATTTGAGATCTCAGCAGAAACATCTGAGAAGACTCATCTTCTGTGTTTAATCTATCTAGGAAACAACAGAGACTGCACTGGTGATTTTTTTCCTCCCTAAAGGCCCGATCCAAGTGTGTATTGAGTATTTTGGGAAGCCGATGAAGGTATAGATTCAGAAAACACACACACAAGCCGCAGTATGTCCTTCTACGGGAACGACTCGACCTCTCGGTCAAACGCTGTTTAGAGCACATGGAGATAATGGAAGAGGCTTTATATTTAACCACACTTTCAGTGTTTGGTGAGGACAGACTCAAACAGTCATCAATCTCAGTCCAAACAATCCACGGTCATTACAAACAGAAGCCCAGCGGGACCACATGGCTGAGGAAATCAGGATATTTTACAGTATTCCATACACAATATTTATATATTTGATTTTATAATTGCTTTTTCAATCAAACAAATAAAGGACAAAATCTAGTTACAAATGGCCAAATATTCATCACATTATTGCTTAATTTTAATGTTTGAGTTGCTTGTTTGCAATAAACAACAACAAACCATTTAAGTTAAGAAAGACCTTACTGGTTTTCTCACTAATGGGTTTCTTAACTTTAGTGGTTTGTTGCAAATGGCTGCAACAAACTGCTTTGTTTATAGTTTCCCACCCCCCACGCCAGTCTATTATTGTGATAATAACTATTTCAGATAAACCCACCACTAAATGAGACACATAAACAAAAAAACTGTGATTCAAACTGCTCAATTTTAATTGACGGCCTTGTAAAAGTCACCATTTAAAGAAATACACGACATGCTTAAATACATGCATTTGATTACAGTTTGTTTTGTTTTCAAAATGGTGTAGTTACAGTATTTACCAGCAGGGTGAAAACAGTTTAATGGCCGGCTATACGAGACTACAATTTATAGATCATGTGACACTGAAGACTGGAGAAATGATGCTGAAAATTCTGATTTGTTCACAGAAATAAATTACATTTGAACAGATATTCATATAGAAGACACTTATTTTGATGTTAAATATTTGATCAAATTAATGCAGCCTTGGTGAGCAGAAGAGACTTTTTTCAAAAACAGTAAAAAAATCTTAATTCCAAACTTGTGAGCAGTAGTGAACATATTTGTGCACAGAGGAGCTCCCGGGTTGACTGGCACCTGTCGAGACATACGGAGCTGTGAACACAAAGGCTGCTGTCTTCTCTATAGGCACAGGTGGCTGGAGAAGCGAGGGTTCGTGTTACACAAACACACACACACACACACTCCTGTGATATCAGCTGAGCTGCTACTGAGGGAATGTGATCTAACACACAGACTACATGGAGAAGGAAAACTTGACCCAAACACACAGTTCAAGCCTCTAAACGCTGAGGTTAAACGCAGCCTATGGTCACAAAATAACAGAGTCAAAATGAACGTCTATGAAGAGTACGTACACTGTAAAAAAATTACCGTGAATTTAACGGTAAAAAACTGTAAAAATGCTACAGTAAAAACCTGTTAAATGGTTAACGGTAAATTCCCCTACTATATACGGTTAAAAACTGTATTGGACATTACATGTAATTTTACGGTAGTATACCATTTTTGGAAGTGAAAAAGACCGTATAATTTACAGTGAATAACCGTAAATTGACATTCCCAAAATTCCCTGCGTTACATTTCAAATTTTTATGTTTTTTGTTGAAATAACTATGTTTCTTCTTATTTTTGTCTTATCAGTTTTGTATATTAGGGTTGTGTGTTACACCTAATGTTGTTAAATTAATGTTTATTGCATTATTTCAGTTTCATGTGTGTTACCGTGATGGTGTTTAGTGTTTGTGTGAATGACGCTGTGCATCTTCTATATATGTTATTATTTAAAAGCTGATTGTGATGAGCTTTGGTTCATCATGTGACTTTCTCATCACCTCCTGCATTTGGTGGTTATCAGTGTATTACTAAGCTACAAAACAGATTTCAGTACTTCAATAGGTTGGTATATTAACATTATATCAGTTAATGAAATTACAGTATTTATCTGTAAAACCTAAAATGTTGCTACCGTATTTTTTTACGGTAAAATTCCAGCAACCACAGCTGCCGTTTTTTTACCGTAAATGTTACAGAAATGCTACTGTCATTTTTGTGAAAATAATCGCACGTGAAATTTTTGTGTTGAAATGAATGCATCTGAATCAGCTGCAATTTTCTTTTGTGGATACAATAAAAATGTGGCTCCAAAATACATAAAAATGTTTAAAGATGTTAAAGTTATCAAAATAGGCATGCAAACCAAAAAAAACCTTATAAATTCATGGAAAACCTCTAAAAACTTAATGGCTATTTCAGAAAAACAGACATTTAAAACATGCTGGAACAAAATAGCACAGAAACCCACCAGGGTTATTATAGTTAACTAAAACCATAAGAAATTTTCATTACTTAAAATGTTAAAATGTTACTTTAACTGAATAAATGTTACCTGAAATAGAGAAATACATTTTCTTTTTTTTTTAATTACATTTTTTTTATAAAAAATATTTTATAGTGTATATTTAATAAATAAATAAATTTAATAATATTTATTTAGCATTTTATTTCAGCTAGTAGCCAAAGCAGTTTCTTACTTTAATTTGATATAGAAAAATAAAGTTGAACTAAAACTGAAATACATATTAATAAAAATGATATGGACATATTTAAAAAAATAAAACTAATAAAAATGTCAAAAACACACATGCAATTTAATTTAAATTGATGTGACATTTTTTTATTTTTTTTTTAATTACATTTTTTTTATAAAAAATATTTTATAGTGTATATTTAATAAATATTTAATATTTATTTAGCATTTTATTTCAGCTAGTAGCCAAAGCAGTTTCTTACTTTAATTTGATATAGAAAAATAAAGTTGAACTAAAACTGAAATACATATTAATAAAAATGATATGGACATATTTAAAAAAATAAAACTATTACAGTGAATAACAACACACATGCAATTTAATTTAAATTGATGTGTTAATAAATAAAACCAAAACTGAAATAAAAGTGAGTAAACACTTATATTAAAAAAAACACACAATACAAAAATAATAAAAATGACAAAAATCCACACAACAAAATTACTCAAACTTTAGCTAAAATTGACATTAAAACATAAAATATAAAAATAAAACCCTAACTCAAAATATTAATAAAAACTAACGCAGAAAGCCATGGCTCACCTTCTCCCGTCTCTGTGGTCTGGTCTGGCAGCTGCTGAGCTCAGACGCCACATGTTCATCGGTCACTCCGGTTGGTCTGAGGAAAGCATGAAAGCTAAAGTAAGTCTGAGATCATTCTTCAGCGGGGCGTGACGCTCGCGAGTCCTATCTGCTCGTGTCATCTCTCTTCCATACTGTCTCTGCCAAAGCCTTGAAGAGAGCGCGCTTACTATAGAACGTTATCTTGAGAAAAACCATAAGCCATTATAGCAGTAAAGAAGGTCAAAGATGAGCATCATTACACTGAATTTGTTTGCTTTTATTGAATTTGTTCAATAAAAAATACAAAGACATTTTGGGGGAGAAATTTTTTTTGTAAATTATTTAATAAAATTAAGACTGTATCATTGAAAATGAAGACAAAAAGTCCAGTGAATTTCTTTTTTTAATTAATGTCTCTGCCAAAGCCTTGAAGAGAGCGCGCTTACTATAGAACGTTATCTTGAGAAAAACCATAAGCCATTATAGCAGTAAAGAAGGTCAAAGATGAGCATCATTACACTGAATTTGTTTGTATTTGTTATTGAACAAATTCAATAAAAGCAAAGACATTTTGCGGGAGAATTTTTTTTGGTAAATTATTTCATAAAATTAAGACTGTATCATTGAAAATTAAGACAAAAAGTCCAGTGAACTTATTTTTTTAATTAATTAAAAAATATATATATATATGATTTTTCCCTAATGATTTTTGGCATAAAAGAAAAATCTATAATTTTGAACCATACAATGTAT
>NW_015506486.1:107364-119706 GCF_001515645.1 Sinocyclocheilus grahami | reverse complement strand
ATATATATATATATATATATATATATATATATATATACAATAAAATTAATACTTTTATTCATCAAGGATGTATTATATTGATCAAGTGCCAGTAAAAACCATTTATAATGTTACAAAAAATGTATCTTTCAAATAAACTCTGTTCTTTTGAATTTTCTATTCATCTGTGAATCCTGAAAAAAAAGTATCAGTTTCCACAAAAATATATTGTATAGCGCAACTGTTTCCAACATTGATAATAATCAGAAATGTTTCTCGAGCAGCAAATCAGCATATTATACTGATTTCTGAAGATCATGTGACACTGAAGACTGGAGGAATGATGCTGAAAATACAGCTGCGCATCACAGAAATAAATTACAGTTTAACAGAGATTCACATAGAAGACACTTATTTTGAATTATAAAAAGATTTCACAATTTTGACTGTATTTTTGATCAGTAAATGCAGTGTGAACAGTGGAACACACACATAGCTTGTCCTCACTGAACCCAGATGAGAGCAGATGTCAGTCTGTATTGTCACATGGATTACAGGAAACACTCAAACAACCTCCAGGTGTTCATTCACACGAGAGCAAAGCTACAGACAAAACTCCTCCTTCACATCAATAAAACCTGCCAGAGCTTCACCATCCACCCCACATTCATGAATCTACAGTTTGCATCACAGAAGCTTTTAAACTCTTCCTCTCAAGTTTCACTTTCAAACGCCACGATAAACACGAGAACCCGTTGCAATGATGCCAAACCGAAAGCATGAGGATCAGTAGTTCTGGATGAATTACTCCTTTTAACTGCACTACGAATACTCCCTTCACTGTTTCCCCAGAGAACAGGAGTGAAATATGGCATTTAGTCCAGGTCTGTGATTTTCAAAGGCAGCGATTAGGAAGAGAAGGAAGCTGCGTATCAAACACCTGGATTGTGAGGGTTAGAGTTAGTCCAGTCTTTCATCTACTGAAATTACAGGCCAATGCTGGAGGAATTTCTGCGGGACAAACTCGCCGAGGGCTTTGAGAGATTCACTGCGAGAGAGTCAGAGACGGATGAATGCACAGACAGCAGAGCTTCACGTCAGGAAGACCGTAAATATCTCAGGAGGGAGTTTCTTCAGGTCACAGAGAATGTCACTGCGGTTTGGAGTCGATTAGAGAAGCTGCGGACGAGACTCATCTGATGACCTTTGAAAAGTTCAGGCAAAAGGGGAACTACAAACTATATTCCATCAAAAGCTGAAGCATCAGCTTTCTCTCAGATTTCTGATTAAGCACAACATTAAACAGATTTATTAAAAAAATTATAATTCTAGGATGTTGTTTGTTCAACTCACTATAAGTACTTGTAAAAGTCATACTTCAGAAACTATCAAAAACACAAAACTTGGAGAAAAAAAAAAAAGGTAATTCCGATATTAAGAATAATTCAGATATTATTGATGAAGGACAAATAAAAAGAAACTACTACATTTGACATTTTGTAATGCAAAACTTGATACTAGGGTGTTTAAATTAAAATAAAATAGGGGATATTTTAAAAAAACAACAACAAAAAGCTGAAGTATCACCTTTCAGATATTATTGATGAAGAACAAATAAAAATAAACTACTACATTTGACATTTTGTAATGCAAAACTTGATACTAGGGTGTTTTAAAATAAAATAAAATAAAATAAAATAAAATAAAATAAAATAAAATAAAATAAAATAAAATAAAATAAAATAAAATAAAATAAAATAAAATAAAATTTAATTTAATTTAATTTAACAAACTTGGGATATTTTTGGAAAAATATTTCTGATAAAGGAAAAATAAAAAAAGAGACTACATTAAACATTTTCTCATGCAAAACTAATACTAGGGTGTTTGTTCAAATCACTGTAAAAACTAGTAAAAGTGATGCTTAAAAATGTTCAAAAACCATTAACAAATATAGGGATTTAAAAAAAATAATCTGTAGTATCATCTTCCTCTCAACTATTTCTGGAAAAACAAGAATAAACTAGACATTAAACATTTTCTGAGGCAAAACTTGATGCTAGAGTGTTGTTTGCACAAAAATGATGCTCAGATACGATCAAAAACATTAACAAACCTGGGGATATTTAAAAATATGAGCAGAAGAATCATACAGTTTTACATTGAAAATGGTCATACAAATTTACAATGGAAAAGTACTACAGTGAAATGCAACAAGTTCAGTGTGAACAGACCAATAAGTTAATTGTAGTGATATTAGTGCATTATTTTACAAATGCACACAGTATTTAAATAAACACAATACCCTAGTTTTGCAGCAGAAAATGTCCATTTTTTTGTCCCTTATTTTTATAAAGGATTTGCGTCCTTTATCTTTATCTTTAGATGCATCCTGTATCTAAAAGCATGGCACTCAAAGTTGAAATTCAGCTTTGGTGAAATTAGTCTCTTTGTAAAAACAAAACTGTAAGACTGTTAGCTGAATTTGTGAATAACTCAAAAGCATGACAGGAGCTTGTACTGTGGATGTTGGGAGATAACTGACGGTTTTTCGGGAAACGGCCCCTCGTCGCTTCCAGTAAAGCTTCAGAAATGAACGAGAAGCGTGAGACACGACACGCTCGCCTGACTTCATCCTGTACCGCAACATAAAGACGACAGGAGTATTGCACGTCAAGATCGAGCACGTGGGCGAGGTGCTTCCCGTTTTCATTTGGGTTAATTATATTCGTCTCCAGAGAACTAGCTGTATCTCAAGAGCAGTTCTTCAAGATCGTGCCACAAGCGGCATCGTTAATGCAACCAAAATACAATCAGAGACACAAGAACTCACACACTTTTGGATCTGCATTCCTGGAGCTCAAACAGCAGATCACGGTGCTCGCAACGCTGAGGTCATGGGTTCGATTCCTATGGAAAAAAAGAACAGATCAAATGTATAATGAATGCAATTTAAGTTGCTTGGATAAAAGCATCTGGCAAATGCATGAATGGAAACTGTAATGTAACTAACAGTGACGTCAAACAGAAAACCAACCATTATAGGCTTTAATGGCTCTGTGAAACTTTCTGTGTTGACTCTATGTAGAGTAATTTAGGAGGTCATCGAGTTATACACTACCAGCCAAAACTTTGGAAATTTTATGGATTTTTAAAATGTTTTTAACGTAGTCTCTTCTGTTCTCCAAGGCTGCATTTATTTGTTTAAAAATGTGAAATATTATTACAATGTAAAACAGCTGTTTTCTATGTGAATATGTGTTAAACTGTAATTTATTTCTGTGATGCGCAGCTGTATTTTCAGCATCATTCCTCCAGTCTTCAGTGTCACATGATCTTCAGAAATCATGAAAATATGCTGATTTGCTGCTCAAGAAGCAGCTCTGATTATTATCAATGTTGAAAACAGTTGTGCTGCCCGATATTTTTGTGCATGATTCTTTTTATTTTTCAGGATTTTTTTGATGAATAGAATGTTCAAAAGAACAGGGTTTATTTGAAACTAATGTCTTTACTGTCACTTTTGATCAATTTAATACATCCTTGATGAATAAAGGTGTCTTTTTTAAGCAGCACAACTGTTTTCAACACTGATAATAATCAGAAATGTTTCTCAGCATATTATACTGATTTCTGAAGATCATGTGACGCTGAAGACTGGAGTAATGATGCTGGAAATTCAGCTGCACATCACAGAAATAAATTACAGTTTAACACATATTCACATAGAAAACAGCTATTTCAAATTGTAATAATATTTCACAATATTTACTGTATTCTCAATCAAATAAACAACCTTGGTGTGCAGAAGAGACTATTTTCAAAAACATATTAAAATTCCAAATATTTTGGTTGCATACCAAACAAAACTTCAAACTTTACAAACACAAATTAGGAGCACAATGTCACATAACGGCTACGTAAACTAGATCATTTGCTCAGTTATCTCTGTAATGGCTCTTTCCTGTTTGCTGAAGAGTTTGTCCAAGATGGATCTGGACTGCCATCAGACCTTTCAAAGCACCAGAGTTTGATCTTTTTGTGCTAAATGACAACAATGCACTTGATGGCGTATATCTGAATACTACAGCCACCACTGACCGAGTTACAAATCAGTTTCAACAGACGTAAACAACAACGTTTTTTAAAAGTTATATAAATGTTAGGACAAAACATTCTTAAAGTAATGTTTATAGAACTATCTTTTTTACTCTATTCATAATATTTTTTATACGTTCTAATAACGTTGAGAGCAACATTCTCAGAACGTCCTTAGGATGTTTTTTTTCAACCCCCCCCCCCCCCTTAGCTCTCAATGTTGAGAGAAAACACTGAAATAATGTTATATTTTGTGTGAAAATAAAGTTAGAATGTTTTAGGAAACCTTTATATAATGTTATGATCATGGCAAAACCGGACATTTTAACATTCTTAGACACTCAAATAACGTTATATTTTGTGTGAAAATAAAGTTAGTAAAACTTTCTAATAAACATTTTTGCAGCCTTCCAATAATGTTATAATCACAACAAGAAAACTGGACATTTGAACATTTTAGGAACTTTTCAAAACGTTCCCACAATGTTTTTATAAACTGAGAGTGTGTCCTCGTATCCCAGTTTAATATGCAGAGGCTATAAATAAGTCATTAAACTAAATGTTTAAGACACTGCATTGAATGGTTTCAACAATTTTTGTCTGATCAATGGAGGATGAAAGGAAACCTGTTTGAAAACAGTCACTATTTTTTGCAAAGAAATCACACACTTCGCCTTTAACTATGACAAAACCCCTCAGCTGTATCTGATCCTTGAATTATGCTGCCTATGATGTACCACAATTCTGTACAAGCTGTTTGCTATTTGATAGAAAGAGTAGAAATAGCATCTGATGGAGCAGAAATTAGTCAAATTGTTTATAATGTAGGTTTGTTAAAAAAAATACATATGATTCAGTCTGCAGAAAATATTATTAGCAATTAAACTCTTGAATTTCTTCATCATCATCATCATCTTTGGAAGTCTGTCCGGTTTCACCTCCACACAAAACACGAGGACTGACTGAGCGCAGAAAGCAGCTTCCATCTAGTGGTGAACGAGAATAAGACATATAAAAGTTCATGAAGGGCGTTCCACGAAATGCTTTTTCTGCTTTTAATGCAAAAGAAGCCAAACCTGAGGGAGATGCAAACACAATGCCACTTAAAAACTAATCAAATCTACTCCAAACTACACATCAAAACATGTGGAGAGCACTAGTTTGATGTTTGCATGCATTTTCCTCCATTCTCGAGTCGTTACACATTAGTATTCTGGTTGCACTGGTCAGAAGAAGAGTAGGAGGAGGCGAGTGGAGAAAAGCAGCCCATAGGACGCCTGGCCACTGCATATTGCACATTGCTAAGCAACTGCTTGAAGAAACAGGGAATTTGTACAGTGTTTGGTAAAAAAAAAAGCAAAATGGTGAAAATCTGATTCAGTTATGGCCATTCTTGAAATCTTATTTAATGCATTGTTTTTTTTTTTTATTATTATTACTATCTGCAAGTTCAGATTTGTTACTTAATGCTTCTGCTGATTTTGGAAGTTGGTTTGGAAGATATTATATATTATGCAAAAATACAATATATATTTATTCATTTATTTAATTTAGTAAACATTATTAAATCTATATTTTTTTATATAAAAATAAAAAAATTAATAAATTATATATATGTGTGTGTGTGTGTGTATAAAATTTTATTAATTAATTAATAATTAAATTAGAATTGTTAATTATTAGATTAATTATTATATCATCTTTCTGTCTTTAATATTTTATAATGTTTTAATGTTTTAATTAATTATTATTAAATTATTAATTATTAAATTAATTAATTATAATTATTAATTAATTAATTATATATATATATATATATATATAAGTGTTGGGAAGGTTACATTGGAAATGTAATAGGTTACAGATTACAAATTACCCTATCTAAAATGTAATAAGTAGTGTAACTATTTCAATCACTTTATTAATGTATCTGATAACATTTGATTACTTTTCTAAATTTCTAATGTTTTCAACTGTTAATCATTTTCAAACATGTAAAGCAGGCAGGGTTAACCTTACAGAAGAGCTCAACACTGATTACTGTCACTTTCGAAGTCCTTCATCACTTATATTAACATTATAATCATTTAATTTTAAAATCAGACAAAATCAAGCTTACTCTGAGATCATCCTGAGGTTAAATACAGATTAAAAACCATAACAAGAAACAGTTTAATAGCTATGATGCTGTTTTTGAAATCAAATCTATGCATAGCTATGACAGGAAACACTGGCATCTAACAATGGCTTGGAAAAAACAGCTAATCTTAAAAAATAAAGCATATACATAAACCCAAACAGGAAATAAAACAGTTATCAAATAAGCATGTGTCCTATTCTGTGTCTCCTGAAACATTAGTGTCTCGTATTTTAGAGCAGTCACTGCAATTTATGAAAGAAATATATTAAATCTGTATGTGGGTGTGTGTGTGAAAAAAAAACTGATGTAATCCCCTTTGTAATCGTTAATGTTTTCATAAGTAACTCATTTAATTACACATTTTTTCTCAGTAACTGTAACTGATTACGTAATTTAGTTACATGTAACTAGTTACTCCCCAACACTGATTATAATATAATAATAAGATGCATTTTATTATTTCATATTTTAATATTGTACATAATATAACCAGAATTTGCAAACGCATGTGCATTTCTCCTTTCTACATTTCTCTGAGTAACAGCACAGCAGCTGTTGAAAATGCAGAAATCGTCTGTATAGAAAATCTGCATCAAACTAAGATCACAAACACAATATGTAACCTGCATTAGCACAGCAATAAAATTTCCCCACATAAATGATCATTAAACGCGTTAATAACAGCATTTAACGAGCTCTGAATCACAGAAGGTGATGTGCAACATGAAAATCACATCTGCTTTTAATGCGCCGTGAGATGCGCAGCCATCAATCATTCACTTAACGACATGACACACTCAAACACAACCACGTGGCAGCAATTACAGAAATAATAATCACCATAATTACAACAGCTTGCATTACAGTGGGAACTTGAGAGTATTTAGAGGTAAATAAAATACCGATATTTGCTCATTTTTAAATATTATTGCCATTGTCTTTCATTTGAGCATCAACCAAAATCAATCAATTTAAACATCCACCATAATTCACATTTTTCTGTTTCCAAAAATATTTGAATAAACAGTGTAAAGTGTCTCTAGACATCAGCATCGGCCAGTAAATATTTGATAGCTGTCAAAAATGAAACGATGCAGTCAGTCAAATCTACAGGTGCATCTCAATAAATTAGAATGTCGTGGAAAAGTTCATTTCAGTAATTCAACTCAAATTGTGAAACTCGTGTATTAAATAAATTCAATGCACACAGACTGAAGTAGTTTAAGTCTTTGGTTCTTTTAATTGTGATGATTTTGGCTCACATTTAACAAAAACCCACCAATTCACTATCTCAACAAATTAGAATACTTCATAAGAACAATAAAGAAAACATTTTTAGAGAATTGTTGGCCTTCTGGAAAGTATGTTCATTTACTGTACATGTACTCAATACTTGGTAGGGGCTCCTTTTGCTTTAATTACTGCCTGAATTCGGCGTGGCATGGAGGTGATCAGTTTGTGGCACTGCTGAGGTGGTGTGGAAGCCCAGGTTTCTTTGACAGTGGCCTTCAGCTCATCTGCATTTTTTGGTCTCTTGTTTCTCATTTTCCTCTTGACAATACCAAGGTCTGGTGAGTTTGCATCTTTTTCTTCCACACATTTTCCTTCCGCTCAACTTTCTGTTAACATGCTTGGATACAGCACTCTGTGAACAGCCAGCTTCTTTGGCAATGAATGTTTGTGGCTTACCCTCCTTGTGAAGGGTGTCAATGATTGTCTTCTGGACAACTGTCAGATCGGCAGTCTTCCCCATGATTGTGTAGCCTAGTGAACCAAACTGAGAGACCATTTTGAAGGCTCAGGAAACCTTTGCAGGTGTTTTGAGTTGATTAGCTGATTGGCATGTCACCATATTCTAATTTGTTGAGATAGTGAATTGGTGGGTTTTTGTTAAATGTGAGCCAAAATCATCACAATTAAAAGAACCAAAGACTTAAACTACTTCAGTCTGTGTGCACTGAATTTATTTAATACACGAGTTTCACAATTTGAGTTGAATTACTGAAATAAATGAACTTTTCCACAACATTCTAATTTATTGAGATGCACCTGTACATGTAAGCAGGTCACATGAATTTTCTTGTGCTAAGTAAAAGCCAGCAGGCAAAGCATGCAACTTTTATGCACAAAATGTCCTTTCCTCTGAATTTTTCTGTGGTTTTATTCATCCTACAAACTCCTCAAATACACCGGTCGAGAGGCAGAGGGAGAGAAAATCGTACCCGATTCAACTTGACTCAAATTAGTGTGGAAAGAAAACGTGGCTCTGTTTTGTTTGGAAGCCCAGTCCTGAACTTAGTGAACCATTTTCCCTGCGGATTCAACTCAAGAGGCTCGGAGCCTAATCGGGCAGAAGGGCAGAATGAGGCAATTGTTCAACTCGCTCTTTGATGTCACTGCAACAAAATATCCAGGTGCAACCAAACTGTTGCTCGCGAGTTGACAAAAATGCATATGTGCTTAAAGGAATAACACTAGCTATATACAGTACATTCAAATCCAGAATATCAGGCTTCAATCGCGTCCAGCACTGTAAGTGAATTCTCTTCTCTTCAGACAGGCCATTATGAGGCAGATGCATGTATTGTAATATCGAAGCTGGTCTCTTTCTCCCTTCAGCATCTCAGAAAAAACTCCCAGCGCCCCTATTGTGTTGCAGAGCTTTTCTCATGCATGCGTCTCTCAATGCGAGTCAGAGCTGCAGATAATCGCATTTTCCTAAGAAAGGCTTAGTCGTGCAAACTAGCACAACTGTCTCTATATGAATAAGAGGATGCATGAACATAACAAGCAGCATAACATCTTCAGCAAAAGTGCTCTGGGAACAAATGTGCTCAATAGAGCTGATACAGACGTAGATGTTTAGAGAACAGGTGGATGATACAATGCTATACACACACACACACACACACACACACACACAATTAATGATAGTATAAGATATGCACACAAAACTGTAGCAATAAAATGAACATAATTTTACACAGTATTTACCCAATATGCACAAAATAACAGGAAATGATCTCAGAACTTTGGTTATCGTTCTGGTTACATTCTGAACCGTAACATTAGAACGTTCGACAAAGTTATCTGGTCTCTGATAATTAATAATAGTTCAAAAACTTTAGCACAAAACATTATTTATACATCGTTCATGGAACTTTTTTCCTGAAACATTCATTTAACGTCTCTTAAAAATTACTAATAAAATGTTCATCAATATCTGGTCTCTAATAATGTTCTCAAAACTTTAGCATAAAAACTATAATGTTTTATTTATAAACTGATCACGGAAGATTTTTTTCCTGAAACAATTGTCTAATGTTTATTGAACGTTACTAATAGAACATTCGTTAAATTTATCTGCTTTTTAAGAATTTTCTGAAAATATAAAAAAAAAACATTTTAATGATAAAAGCATAAAAACGTTATTTATACATTGTTAATTTTTTCCTGAAACATGCATCTAACTTTTTTTTTTTTAATGTTACTAATAAAACGTTATATAGCACAGGCACATTATTTATACATCTTCACTTAACGTTTTTTTCCTGAAGTGTCTGTCTAACATTTTTAAATGTTACTAATAGGATGTTCGTCAAATTTATCTGGTCGTAAAAAATGTTTGCACAAAAATGTTATTTATACACGTTTATTGAACATTTTTTCCCTGAAACGTTCAACTAACGTTGTCTAAATGTTACCAATAAAACATTCGTCAAAGTTTTCTGCTCTTTATTGTTCTCAAAACTTAAGAAGAACAACATTAGTTATACATCATTCATGAAACATCTTTTCCTGAAACATTCATCTAACGCTTTTTAAACGTTACTTCTTGTTTCAAAACATTCGGATAACATTTAAAAGTAACATTCCCACAATGTTTGCAAAATGATCAAATGGAATGTTCACGTAGCATTTGCATAACCACCAAGAATAAACGTTTTGAAGTTTAGAGAACATTGGGAAAAAGTTTTTATAACTTAACTGGAACGTTAGCAAAACATTTGAAACAGTACCTGTGCACTATCCAGCAAGGATGCAGGTAGATTTTGGGACTGACATCAGACATTTCCAATT
Source organism: Sinocyclocheilus grahami (assembly GCF_001515645.1). Lineage (NCBI taxonomy): Eukaryota > Metazoa > Chordata > Actinopteri > Cypriniformes > Cyprinidae > Sinocyclocheilus > Sinocyclocheilus grahami. The sequence continues at coordinate 109,409 of NW_015506486.1, read as the reverse complement.
GTGCATAAATAAATTCTCAAAATAACCAAATATCGTCCCGATTAATCGGCCTGGATGATATATCAATCTATCATTAACCATAAGTGACCCTGGACCACAAAACCAGTCATAATGATTTATACAATAACAGAAGCTGAATAAATAATCTTTCCATTGATGTATGGTTTGTTAGGATAGTACAATATTTGGCTGAGATACAACTATTTGAAAATCTGGAATCTGAGGGTGCAAAAAAATCTAAATATTGAGAAAATCATCTTTAAAGTTGTTCAAATGAAGTTCTTAGCAATGCATATTACTAATCAAACATTACGTTTTGATATATTTACGGTAGAACATTTTACAAACTATCTTCATGGAACATGATCTTTACTTAATATCCTAATGATTTTTGGCATAAAAGAGAAATGTATAATTGTGACCCATACAATGTATTGTTGGTTATTGCTACAAATATCCCCCAGCGACTTAACACTGCTTTTGTGCTCCAGGGTCACATATATGCATTAAACCCAAACTTTCTAAAGCATGCACTGCATATAATATGATCACAAAGAAAGTTTCCCTGCTAAAATAATAATGCTTTAAACCAGCCCATGATGCTTTGCTGGTCCCAAGTTCTCAGCATAATCAAATAAATGTTATTTTATATTAATTAACCAGGCAATTGAGATATAAAAATGTTTGCATGGTCCGTTTTGTCATCTCAGGCCCTGGTTTAACACTCTGCATGTGGAGTTTGTCAGGTGGAGGATTGTAGTAATCGCTCTCTTACCTTCTCTATATGCTGTGCAAGCGTAGCGCAGCGATGCGTCGCGTCAGTTCCGTCGCGCTGCGCAGTTGTGCGCAGATGAAGGAATGCGAGTGAGCGTGTGAAAGTGCGACGCTAAACTGGCATTATTTCTAACTTTCACCCAGTCAGACTGAAGCAGCCCGTTGTCAACGGCAGAGGAGGTTCTCTCGAGCAGCACAAAGTAGGTGCATTTGCATTTCTCCGACCCTCCCCTCGTTTTTCACCAGTCATTGTGTGGCGCGGTTGGGGTCCTTATTTGGCCCCCGATTAAATCCTCACTGGCCCGCTCTCAAAAAACGCCTTATAAGCAGTTCTGGTGTGACACATCGCGTTAAGACCTTGTTTTCTATATGCTCTTCTGATACTGAATGCATGGAAACAAGTTCACATAAAGCTTTAGATGTTGTTACAAAAAAGGTATTGGAGCAACAGGTGCCATAGTAAAAATGAAAAGACACTTGAGGCATCATTTGAGGTTCCTCAGACTGACAGAGAACATGCACTCTAAAAAATGCTGGGTTAAATACAGCCCAGTGCTGGGTAAAATAGGGACAAACCCAGCTATTGGGTTGTTTTGACCCAGCGGTTGGGTTAAATGTTTAACCCAAGCTTCTGGGTAGTAACCCAACCGCTGGGTCAAAACAACCCAATTGCTGGGTTTGTCCCTATTTTACCCAGCACTGGGTTGTATTTAACCCAGCATTTTTTAGAGCATGCTCTTCTCAGAGTTCCTCAAATAGCTTCATTATATCTCAAGCCTTTCCTTTAAGATGGGGTTTCTGGAGGATAGTCAATGAAGAAATGTATGGTTCATGTCTTAAGTTCTCCACAAGGTTCCACCAGTGTGACAACCAGAAATTTGACATGTCTTTGCTATGATTTCGTAAAATTTTCAGAATACATACATTTTTTTAAATGCTGGGTAGTTGAAATTGAACATTTTTATTTTCTAATTTATATATAATTTTCTTATATTTTGAATGCCTTTTGCTGTTTAATTCTAGTCTAAGCATCAGGTTATTTAGCTGCACATATAATACATCTAGAAGAATTATCAAAATGTTTAAAGTAGTTTTAGATAAATAAGAACTATAGCATGTCATTGTCAACTGCATAGGGTGTCTGCAAATTATTTACAAACACACACATACATATATTAAATGTAAAATAAATGTATGCATTTAGCAGACGCTTTTATCCAAAGCTTCTTACAGTGCATTCAGGCTATACATTTTTTACCAGTATGTGTGTT
>NW_015506486.1:106566-106868 GCF_001515645.1 Sinocyclocheilus grahami | reverse complement strand
CACACACACACACACACACACACACACACAGTTGCTATAAAAATATACAAATATAATAAATTAAAACGCAAAAAGGCAACATATAGGGATATAATTTACCGATCTCGCCGCAAGGTGGCGCTGGAGTCCGCAGAATGCAATGCACTGCATTCAAATCCAGTGGATGAGTAACGTTAGCGATTTGAAGACATTGTAAACGATTATTATTAGTGCTTATTATTGTTCATACTCCGGGTTAATCATATAAACAATCTCCTAACCACAAGTATAAACGTCCATAAACGCTCCGCACCGTTTGATTC
>NW_015506486.1:95779-106556 GCF_001515645.1 Sinocyclocheilus grahami | reverse complement strand
TTATAAACTGATCACGGAAGATTTTTTTCCTGAAACAATTGTCTAATGTTTATTGAACGTTACTAATAGAACATTCGTTAAATTTATCTGCTTTTTAAGAATTTTCTGAAAATATAAAAAAAAAACATTTTAATGATAAAAGCATAAAAACGTTATTTATACATTGTTAATTTTTTCCTGAAACATGCATCTAACTTAAACAATCTCCTAACCACAAGTATAAACGTCCATAAACGCTCCGCACCGTTTGATTCCAGCAGAACGAGTGATTCCTCAAATCATGCTTATTTTATTTATTTATTTTGAACTGATGCTAATGAAAAAAAACAGAAACCTACACTGAATGATGGACTCGAGGCATATTTTGAGATCAAAATATCATAGACTTGATGATGGACTCATTTGACTTAGCAGCAACATAGCAACGTCCTGGAAACCAGTGGAAACTTTATATTACCAACGAGTTTCGTACGATCAGTAACCACTTACTACTTTTTGTTTTACCCTCTTAGCGAAATCTAAACACTAACGTTACGTATGGAAGCCCGTTTCCTGAATAAAAAATAAAAGAGGTAATTGCGACTTTTTATTCAATTCTGTGTAATTCAATTCTCAATTCTTTATTCAATTGATTTTTTTTTCAATTCTGTGAAAAAAAAGTCATAATTGCGAGTTAAAAAGTCATAATTGCGTGATATAAAAAGTCAGAACTGCGAGATATAAACTCACAATTCTGACAATTTTTTCTCGCAATTGTGAGTTTATATCTCGCAATTCTGACTTTTTTTCACAGAATTGTGAGATATAAACTCGCAATTCTGAGAACATATCAGTCTTTTTTACCCCCTCAAAATTGGACTTTAACTCGCAATTGCGAGTTTATATCACGCAATTCTGCGAGGAAAAAAGTCAGAATTGCGAGATATAAACTCACAATTGCGAGAGAAAAAAGTCAGAATTGCGAGTTTTTATCTTGCAATTGTAAGTTTATATCTCGCGATTCTGATTTTATATCTCACAATTCTGTGAAAAAAAGTCCGAATTGTGAGATAAAAAGTCGCAATTACCTTTTTTTTATTTTTTATTCAGTGGTGGAAACGGGCTTCCATAATTACGTTACCTGACAGGACTCTGAAATAAATATTGCGAGAAGAAATCACATTCTGTCAGGAGAGCGGCCCGAGTTTTTTAGCCAATAATTTTGCACGTTCGAGTTTACCGTGAACTGGTTGGTTGACGTTTCATTGCAGGGCGGAGTTAAAGAGAGAGGGGTGTGGCTAAAGTACTTTACCTCATTTTTACCAGTGTGGTGGTCAAAAATGTACTGTTTTTTTTTTAATTATGTACTATATTTTAATTTGTTAATGTTTTTTTATTTAATATTTTTTAGCAGATTTTTATCATACTAAAATAGATTTACGGAATAGTTTTTTTTGTTCATATAGCAAGTGCTTAAGTAAAAAAAAAAAAAATAGGTAAAAATTTACCTTCGGTCAAAAATGACCGAACAACAGAGTTAAGTCAGTTTATACATTTCTCTGACTGATAGAATGAAAGGCAGATGTCAAATGCATTAGATGTATTTTATTTAAAAAATTCAAAAAACAAATGCATATGTATAAACCATGATAAATATGCATATGCAGTATAATCATACAGTAAAATGTTTATATTCATATAGTTTTTATTTTTAAACATAAAGGATATTTTAGCATTCAAACTGGCAGTGGTGATATTTCCTCGTTCAGTCCATGGCAGGGTCTCCCAAAGGAGAAATAGACTTTTTTTCCAGAAAAGCTACAGAGCAGCACTGTTCACCTGAGAAAAAATACTTGAAGAGATGCTGTCACACAAAACCATCTGAGTGACGGAGAGAAATCTGCAGCCGAGCAGAGCATCACGGCTAAATTACACAATATGATCATTTTAAATATTATGGGGTCATTCCTTCTATGCAGTATATTTCATGACCCCATTCATACATGTCTGTATATACTGGATAAAATCCTAAAGATGGAAATCACATTAGTTTCCTTTATTGCAATTAAGTGAATTGGTTTGATTGCTGTTTTTATTTTCCCTGGGTCTCTAATTTAAATGTTTCAAATTAAATATGTATATATACACTACCAGGGAAAAGTTTGGTATAATAAAGATTCATTTATATATATTTTCAAAAAAAGTCTCTTATGATTTGAATGTTTTCTGAAGGATCGTGTGACACTGAAGACTGGAGAAATGATGCTGAAAATTCAGCTTTGAACACAGAAATAAATTATATTTTACAATATATCACAATAGAACATAGCTATTTTAAATGCTAATAATATTTCACAATATTACTGGTTTTACTGTATTTTTGATCAAATAAATGCAGCCTTGGTGAGGAGAAGAGACTTCTTTCAAAAACATAAAAAAATCTTAATTATTCCAAACCTTTGACTGCATGTGTGTGTGTGTGTGTGTGTGTGTGTGTGTGTGTGTGTGTGTGTGTGTGTGAGAGAGTGTGTGTGTGTGTGAGAGTGTGTCTGTGTATATTGCACAAATCTGTATAAGCATAATCAAAATTTCAAAAGATGGGTTAGGGTTAGGGTTGATGTCTTCATGTAAACTGTCAGCAATGACTAACTTTAGCTCTATTTTCATTCTGTTCATTGTGTAAATGATCACAATATAGTTAATAAACTTAATAAGTGCCTGAGTTTGAGCAGAGCAGATTTCTGAGGATCTGATGTATGCTTTTATAGAAATACTCGCTGAACATTCATACTGCAGAACAGGAATGACCATTACAAACCTGCTGACGGTAGAGCTGCACGATTCTGGATAAACTGAGAATAACTTGTTTTTTTTTTATTAGATTTTTTATTTTTTATTTTTTTGTCTCAAATGCAGATCACCATTCTCCCACAATTCTGAACTTAAAATAATGTGTAATTTACTAGAGGCTGTGACAAAATATTAATGGCTGCAGTCTATTTAAAAGTGTTTAATTAATTTGCATGAATTATTAAAAATGTATATATATATATATATATATATATATATATATTTATATTTCATGAACACTTTGGTATGTTCATTGGAACACAAAATTGGTTTGAATGAATGATTCAATGACTCACTCATAAATACTTCACTTGTTTCATTACTGGATGAATCAGTGTTTTTGAACAAATCTCTTGAATGAATGATTCAATGACAAATCCATTTTTTAACAGTCACTTGTTGCCACCTAGTGGAGAAACAATGCAATTGACACAAATGTTAAAAGAGTAAAAGAGTTTAATTAATTTGCATGAATATTAATAAATATATATATATATATATATATATATATATATATATATATATTTATATTTCATGAACACTTTGGTATGTTCATTGGAACACAAAATTGGTTTGAATGAATGATTCAATGACTCACTCATAAATACTTCACTTGTTTCATTACTGGATGAATCAGTGTTTTTGAACAAATCTCTTGAATGAATGATTCAATGACAAATCCATTTTTTAACAGTCACTTGTTGCCACCTAGTGGAGAAACAATGCAATTGACACAAATGTTATTTAAAGCGCCAGTTACTTTCAAAAGTTGATTTGCTCTATTTTGATCGCAACCATAGACATCAATGTTTATATCCGAGCTATAAACTTTCATCCCAGTATTTCTGTGATAATATGAGTGACTTCAAGACAGAAATAATAATTTGTGGTTAAAAAGACATGCATACTCTCTGTGTCAGCAGCAGTGCGAATGCAGATTTGAATGTTCCGGTATGACGTTTTCAAAGATTTATCGTTGTCATTTAGAAGTGAGATTGCGTGAGTGTTTGAATCACGATCGCGATCTTTTAACGATTAATCGTTAGGAGTGCGACGATAAATCGATTCGTGTATCGATTCTGGGATTATCCGAATGCATCGCGATTCTCTCTCGAATCCATTCTGAGCTTAGTTTTGAACAGCAGATGGCGCTGCATGCTTTAGAAACAGCCGTACTCTGCTTGCTTCCAAATCCTTACACACACTTGAACCTAAAATAATCATTACACGGGTGTTCATAGTGGGCTGTGTTTACATTAATCTGGCTTCATAAAAGCATTCTGAGCCGAGGTGAAGTTACATGACTCAATGCTCTTCGTGAGTGTGTGGATAAAAACTAGAGTAGAGCGCCATCTGCTGTTAAAAACTAAGCTCAGAATTGATTCCAGAGAGAATCGCGATGCATTTGGAAAATCGTAGAATCGATCCACAAATCGATTCTGCATCAATTTATCCTCGCAGCCCTGACGAACGCTCTTCTTCGTGAGCATTTGATTGTGTGGTTAAAAACTAGCCTAGAGCGCCATCTGCTGTTAAGAACTAAGCTCAGAATCGATTCCCAGAGAGAGTCGCGATACATTCGGAAAACCTCGGAATCGATCCATCAACCGATTTATCGTCACAGCCCTATTAATCGTGCAGCTCTATCTGACGGGCTCAGTCCAGCCTGAAGTGAGCTCACATCCACTGCTCTATGAGTTCGTCTGTACCATCACGTCTGGTGGTAGTGGTGATGATGATGGTGTTCGTGATGATGATGGTGTTCGTGTCGCTGGACCACAGGCAGCAGTTCGCTGACGGGCGAGGGCTGCTGTGGTTGGGTGTGTTTGGAGGGCGACAGCGCCTGTTCTCTGGCTCTGGCTCTCGATCTCTTGCTGTGGCTGTGCTGGAGACCCGTCGAGGGCTGAGGCTGGCTCTGCTGGGCGAGATGGTACACATCCGCCGGATAGAAGCCGTGGCACTTGCTGGTTTTGGCCGCAGACTGGCCGCCTTTGGAGGTGCTCCTGGGGGATCTGATGGACTGGGGCCCGGCGCGCACGCGGGGATCCGGGGCCGCGCAGGGGTGAGAGAGGACCTGAGACCGCCGCTGATGGGCGTGAGTCTCGGGCTCGTGGGAACGAGAACGGCTCTGATCGTGTGAAGACCGTGACGGCTGCTCTTGCTGAGCCGCAGGAGGAGAGGTATCTTGATGAAGGAGCAAATTAAAGAGAATATATTATATATTTTATAAAAGGTTACAAAAATCAAGGAATTATATTTTATAAAGGGTCAGAATAATTATCAAAATTACGGAAAATATATTTTATAAAGCGTCAGCACAATTATTAAAATTAAGGGAAATATACTTTAAATATAGGCTGGCAAAATGAAAAAATAAATGAAGGAGTTATAATATAAACAGTCAGCACAGTAATCAAATTTTACAAAAGGCTGGCAACATGAACAAAAATTAAGCAATCATATTTTATAAAGGGTCAGAACAACAATTAATATTTTTTAAAAGGTAGGAAAAATGGCCAAAAATTAAGGGATTATATATTATAAAGGGTCAGAACAATGGCCAAAGTTAAAGAAAATATATTTATAAAGGGTTAGCAAAATGAACACAAGTTAAGGAATTATATATTATAAAAGGTCAGAATAATATTTTATAAAGGGTCGGCACAATGAACAAAAATTAAGGAACTATATTTTATAAAGGGTCAGAACAACAATCAAAATTAAGAAAAACATCAGAAAAATGAACAAAAAATTAAGCAATTATATTTTATAAAAGAAAATTTAAAAAAATAATACTTTGGATAAAGAAAATCCTGTTTTCGGGAAAATTAATAAAACACAATTTTAAAAATCTGCATAAATTAAAAGCAGCACAAGTACTACCATGATGAGTAAAAACTTTACAATTAAAATAGTCTTATTTTTTCTTTTGCATCTCAATCATGACATTTTTATGAGAAATTGGAGGGGGTGAGCTTAATGTATGAAAATGTAAAAAAAAAGATATTAATGCCTTAAGGTCCTAATATTGCTTATTTTCATGCAAAATAGTTCTTATTTGTTTTCATTTTGTGCTGTGAAATATGACATTTCTTGATGGGTTTTGTGAGAATCACCCTTCAGTGTTTGTGAAGTATTTTTGTGTGAAATCTGACCCTGAGATTCTCCCTTTAATTTCGAATCATTCAAACAGCACACGTTTCTGTCAATTGTTTGCTGTAATGACTGGAAACGTCAGTGTTAAGGACTGTGTTTCTGTGATATTACACACGTTCAGCAGAGTCTTACTGTCAAATCTGGAGCTGTAGTTCTCTATTCCCGCCAGATCCAGGTAATGGTTTCGTCTCTCTGTGTTCTCGTCCACACAGTACTGGTTCTGACCTCTGTGAGAAACACACATCATGTCACATGTGGACATACGGCACACAAACGCTGATTCACACGACACACAAGCGCCAGCGGCTCACCTGATGTGTGTGTCCTCTGCGTGAACCGACTCGATGCGACTCAAGCGATTGTCTGAAGCAGGAGCGAAGAAAGTTCAGAAATTAGGCACAAAACCAAGTAGAGTTCCGTTTTTTAAGGCTGCTTTTACAACAGTGTCTTATTCAATCAGAAATGTGACTCTGGAGCACAAAACCAGTCATAAAGGTCCATTTTTAGAAATTGAGATTTATGCATCATCTGAAGGCTAAATAAATAAGCTTTTCATTGATGTATGGTTTGTTAGGATAGGATAATATTTGATACAACTATTTGAAAATCTGGAATCTGAGAGAGCAAAAAAACCTAAATATTGAGAAAATCATCTTTAAAGTTGTCCAAATGAAGTTCTTAGCAATGCATATTACTTATCAAAAAATTTAAATGCTAAAACACTAAAAGTTAAACTAAAATCGAAATGAAAACTGAAAAAATAAAAGCTAATAAAAAATATTAATAAAAACTATAATAGTATAAAATAATACTAAAATAACACAGCAACCATAAAATATCTAAAATGCAAAACACAGTATACAATATTTAAAAAAATATTATTTAATGTTTTATATATTAGAAATATATTTATTTGTGTAAACCCATAAATTATAACTAAAACTAAAACCACACAAAGAATCAACTAAAATAAACATTAACTGAAAAAAAAACTTTTTAGACTATATTTAAAAAAGGACAAAAACACAACAAAAAAACTTCAACTAAAATTAAAGTGAAAACAGAAAAAAAATCGATTCAAAATATTAACAAAAACACTTTTTTAGACTATATTTAAAAAAAACTAATAAAAATGACAAAAACACAAAAGTACTAAAACTTCAAATAAAATTAAAGTGAAAACAGAAAAAATTTAAATTTGATTCAAAATATTAACAAAAACTACAATAATATATCAATGATACTGATTAAAGTGTGCACTTGTTTTATAATATTAGTTTGATTGTTTTGGGTCTTTTAACTGTTAGTGCTTCATAATTTTTTGTCCATCAAGGTCCAAATTAAAAGGCAAAATAATCAAGTCAGATGAATCACCTTTAATTTGTGAAGTATTTAATTAATAATGGCTTGGTTATTTAAAATAGTAACTTTTTAAATGATATTTCCAGCTGAAATCACTGACGTAAATAACATATCATGATCTATACCGTTACTTGTACTCAGAATATAATATTTTGACATGTCACCCATCATTGCTTGTGAACACTGTTCTTGTGTGTGTGTGTGTGTGTGTGTGTGTGTGTGTGTCTGTTATGTGTGTATAATGTGTGTGTGTGTGTTATGTGTTTATAATGTGTGTATGTATGGTGTGTATGTATGGTCTGTGTCTGTCTTATGTGTGTATAATGTGTGTGTGTGTGTGTTATGTGTGTGTCTGTGTGTTATGTGTGGTGTGTGTGTGTTATGTGATGCGTGTGTGTGTGCGTGTTTATGTGGTTTATGAGGACACAAATTTGTATAATAACATGGGTATGACATAGGTATTACAACGAGATGGTGATTTATGAGGACATTTTGAGTGTCCCCGTAATTTAAAAGGCTTATAAATCATTCAGAATGAGTTTTTTTGGTGTGTGTGTCTGTGTTATGTGTGTGTGTGTGTGTGTGTGTGTGTGTGCATGCGTGCATGTGGGTGTGTGTGTGTGTGTGTGTGTGTGTCTGTGTTATGTGTGTGTGTGTGTGTGTGTGTGTGTGTGCATGCGTGTGTGTGTGTGTGTGTGTGTGTGTGTGTGTGCGTGTGTGTGGGTGTGTGTGTGTGTGTGTGTGTCTGTGTTATGTGTGTGTGTGTGTGTGTGTGTGTGTGTGCATGCGTGTGTGTGTGTGTGTGTGTGTGTGTGTGTCTGTGTTATGTGTGTGCGTGCATGTGTGTGTGTGTCTGATAGAGAGATGAGCACCGTTCCCGGTGTGTGTCGTGTCTCTCCTGCGAGCTCTGGGTTCAGGAGTGACCGTCAGCTTCACTCGAAGGGTCTTTCGTTTGCCGTTACACGAGTGATTGACAGAGGCGTCCACCACGTCATAGACAGTGTGCATCAAACTGGACATGTCCTAAAACACACACACACACACACACACAACATGAACACATTCTCATGCATTTCACTGAAGGGAATGAATGTCAGGTGTCTGTCTCTGAATGAAGCCTGTATAATAAATGTCAGTATTTACCTCCTTTGTGACTCTTCCGCTGTTGTCGAAGTCGTAGAGCGTGAAGACCCACTCCTGCCTGTTGTCATCAACCAGAGACACGTTACACTCCAGATCCTGACAGATCAAACACACACACACACACACACACACACGCGCAGTTACAAACCTGACCAGCAGGAGGACCTCAATGACTGCCAATGCCATATAAATCAACAGTCATCATTTACTCATGTTGTTTATCTATTTATTTATTGTTTTATTCTTTTCTTTTCTTTGCCAACTAGGGTTATTATGGTTGAAACTAAAACTTAAAAAAAAAATGCAAATATGAACATTAAATTAATGAAAATGAGAAATGTTGCCTTGCCAACTAAATGAATAAAGTTTAATTTTGTTACTAAATTTTGTAAAAACTGGAAAAAAAAAAACCTGAACAAACAAAAAAATTTTTAGAACAATTTTTTTTAACTATTTAAAAAAATAATAATAAAAATGACAAAAGAAAAAAATAAAAGATAATTCAAAATATTGATAGTAGTATATACTGTAAATAAAACAAAATGTAACCCACAGTAAAACGCAGTAATAAAAAAAAATTTAAATAAAAAAAAATAATAAACATTTATTATTTCAAAAATTTCTTTCAAATTAAACTTAAACTGTAATATTTAAAAGGTGAATAAAAATTACAAAAGCACACAATAAAATTACAAAAAATTTAACTGAAAACTTAACAAAAAGCTCATTCAAAAGATTAATAAAAATTATAATAGTATAAAATAATCGTAAAATAACACTGCAACCCACAAACAATCTAAAATGTAAAACACAGCAAGGCAATATTAAAAACAAAAATACAAATAAAAAAAAACATAATTCCTAACCATATTTTCTTTCAAATTAAACCTAAATTGTAATAAAAAAAAGTGAATAAAAATGAAAAAAGCACAAAACAAGATTACTAAAAATTTAAGTAAATGAAAATGAAAACAGAAGAAAAGCTAATTGAAAGTATTAATAAAAACTATAATAGTATATAAATAATACTAAAACAACACTGCAACAAACACCCTAAAAATTAAAACACATTAATACACTCTTAAATATATAAATAGAACTTAAACTAAAAATATATTATTCCAAACCATCATATTCATTCATTTACTTATGTATTTAGTGAAGCAGAAACAGATCCAGCATCCCCCGTCACTGTACTGCATGTCAAGCAGAAGCTTCATCATTTGTTTTTGCACAGAATAAAAGTCAGACAGGTTTGGAAAAACATGAGGGTGAGTAAATGATGACAGAATGTTTATTTATGGTCAAATGACTCTTTTAATAAAGGAAAGATTGAATCTGTACAGGTATAGAGTTTCGTTGGAGAGGATGTATAAGGGAGTTTTGCGTGGGATTATACAGGCGCTTTTCGTCTTCTTTTTAACCACAATTCTCGGTTTCAGCTTTTTGGCAGGAGATGCAGCTGACGGGTATCTGGTGACGAGGGTGATAATTGTTGGAGTAACGTCTGGAGATACTGCGAATGTGATTTCAGGCCTCTGGCAATGCGTTCGGATGACACTGATGTGTCTCATTCATTATGAGAGCAGAACACACACACACACACACACACACACACAGCTCTCTGTTACTGCTATTTGAGCACAAGATCAACTGGAGAGCACATTCTCTGGTATTGGGTTAAAGGAAAAATGACAGACTATGTAGACCAGCGCTGAAACTAAAACACTACCAACATTTCTGTTATTTTTTCCTCAGTATTTTTGTCTTGTTTGTCTTTTGTTTCCCTTTTAGAGATATTTGAATAGAGAGTAAATGTACTCTAAAATAGTGCTGTGAAGTCAAATCCCATTTAATGATTCAGTTTATTTGGATGATGAATCAGTTCAGTGAATCAGTTCATAAAATCATCAGAGCTGGGTAGATTACTTACAAACTGTAATCTGTTACTGATTCCCAGTTACATGACAAAAATTGTAGTTAGTAACGTAATCCATTACATTATACATTTTAGGTAATATAATCAGATTTATTATATATATTATATTATAATATATTATTATATTTTACTTTATATCAAATTAATATTTTACATAACAGGTTTTACTCTAAATTTGCTATAAAACGGAAGCCTTCTGTCTAAATTATGTTCCAAATTTGAAGTTGATATGAACAAAATAGAGGTTCCTGTGAAAGTTTATTTAGGGCGTTATATCACAAACAGCGACTGGGTGCCATCCAAACTCCATTGATTTTTTTTAATGCATTTTTCTGTCACAAATGTCTA
>NW_015506486.1:81962-95163 GCF_001515645.1 Sinocyclocheilus grahami | reverse complement strand
ACACACACACACACACATAACACACACACACACAGACAGACACACACACATAACACACACACACAGACACACACACATAACACACACACACAGACACACACAGACACACACACACAGTACTGTGAGTACACTACACTGAGTGCAGTAGGGTCCAAAAGTATAAAAAGTGTCTTGTTTAACGGTACAAGTGTCTAAACATTCTTTAATCAAGATACATTTACTCAAGAAGCAAAATGATGAGGATAATAAGTGTTGTTTTCTGTAAACTTAATCAAAATGAAGTGAGTTTATGATTAAAACAAGAACAAGAATCTGCCAATGCGGTCAGAAAAATCTGATGAATTCAAAGGGAAAACAAATGGACTTTTCTGATTTTATTGGCAGATATCTGGTCTAGTCTCAAGCATAATATTTTAGTATAATTTCTATAATATTGTAGTATTTATTCATGTTTTGAATGAGGTTTTATTTTTATATTTTCGTTTTTCAGTATTTAATCATCAAATAAAGCAATTTAATTGCATTTCAGTGTTATTTTAGTATTTATATACTACTGTAGTATTTATTAATATTTTGAATTAGTTTTTATTTTTATATTTTGAGTTTAGTATATAATTTTTTACTGTACTTTTAAATCTAAAAATAATATATTTTATTTATATGATTTAATATCTCGAATTAGGTTTTATTTTATATTTCCAGTTTATCTTTTTATTTCAGTTTAAGGTTTAGGAATTTTGTTGTGTGCTTTTGTCATTCTTATTTGTTTCTTATATTTCTATTTAAATTTAGTTTTAGCAATTTTAGTACAATTTCTCATGAAACAAGCCTTCTTATGTCATTTTGCATCTCGATTATAAGAATGTTTAGACTGGAAAACAGGGCACAAATCCAGATGTTTTGTGTCTGTACTCACCCTGTAGAGGGCAGCGGTGGACCTGCATCTGTCCGTCCTTCAGCTCCTGGAGGAGAAACATGGGAAAAAACACAGAGGAGATGAAGAGAGGAGGTGTTAGTTCAATATACAGCCCAGAAACCACGGGAAAAGCAAACACCTCCATCTGAAGCATTTGCTCCTCAGGGACGCTGAAACGATGACGGCGTCACATACGATTAAATCTAACGAAAAACCCTTCCAACTTCAACCCAAAATAACACAGAAACAATTTTCTTGAGGAGACGAGAGCTGATGTTTCTCTGTTGTGATGATTTGAGACATTATCATGTTCTCATACTGTACTGACAGGAACATTTTGGGGTTTTGTTGCTAAATGAGTTAAATCCAGACATACACTCTTAAAAATAAAGGTGCTTCACGATGCCATAGAAGAACCTTTTTGTCTAAATGGTTCCATAAAGAACCTTCAACATCTGAAGAACCTTTCTGTTTCACAAGGTTCTTCAAAGGTTCTTTGTGGTGAAAGAAGGTTCTTCAGATTATAAAAAGGTAAGAAAGAGATGGTTCTTTAAAGAACCTTTGACTGAATGGTTCTTTGTGGAAACAAAAATGGTTCTTCTATGGCATCGCTTGAAGAACCTTTTGAAGCACCTTTATTTTTAAGAGTGTAGGCCGAGATCTGTCGTAAACACCATCAGGAACAGACTAAATCAACAACTGTACAGATCCCAACCTGCTCACAGTCGACAACTACCTCAAAAACAACCATCAGATCCACTGAAATCCACCAAAAACCAACCCGAAGCCATTGCAGAAATTAGAAATAGGCAATATTCACAATGTAGACGTAGTAGCAGATTTTAAATCACTTCTGCTCACCAAGGATGCATTTATTTGGTTTAAAAAAATAAAGCAAAAACATAAAATATTGTGAAATATTATTACAATAAAAAAAACTGTTTTCTATGTGAATCTCTGTTAAACTGTAATGTATTTCTGTGATGCGCAGCTGAATTTTCAGCATCATTACTCCAGTCTTCAGCGTCACATGATCTTCAGAAATCAGTATAATATGCTGAGAAACATTTCTGATTATTATTAATGTTGAAAACATGCGCTACCCGATATTTTTGTGGAAACGGTGATGCATTTTACTTTTTAGGATTCACAGATGAACAGAAAGTTCAAAAGAGCACCATTTATTTAAAAAATAAATATTTTGTAACATAAATATAAATGTCTTTACTCTCACGTTTGATCAGTTTAATGCATCCTTGATAAAAGTATTACTTTCTTCTTATTAACCCCCAAATTAACATTAGTGTATACATTTTTTAATTTGTAATTTATAAACATAAATCATTTTAAACATCTTTTAATTTGTAATTGAAAATAATTTTACTAGTATAAAAAATACTAATTTGTAATTTATGCACAAATAATTTTTCACTTTTCGACCAATGAGAAGCTCCGAGGGGCGGGTCTAGATGTGTTTTCTAGAATCCAATTAGCTGTATTGATATCAGAAGGATCCGCCTCCCAGAATGCAACACTGCGATGATTTGCAGCAGCAGGTCGGCCATGTTTTCTTTAAAGTCACATGTCTGTGAACTCATTACCACCCAGCGCAACAGATGCATCCCAGATCTGACCGCCCTCTGCATTTTAAAGACTAACACATGGTATTTTACCCATAATGCTGTCACCCACTGAGGCCCTATAAGCAGCAATGTGTGGGCCATATGCTTCATTAAGACAGAGCTGGCTCCAATCCACAGCTGAAGAAAAAACAGGCCCTGGTTTCTTTATTGTGTCAAACTCTCATCAGAGACTGGAAGTGTGCTCAAAGTGCATCTGGAGGCAAATCCACGTGTTCTGACGGCCTAGATCTGTGAAATAAGCATGTGGCGGCTCTAAAATGAGTCTGTGGCGTATCAGTGTGTTTATTTCTGCTTCATGCAGAGCGGCTTCAGATGTTTCATATATGATTGAGTAACTAAAAGAGGCCAAACCAATTGACCAATTCAACTATCAGCTACAATTAGAGTTTTTTAACGTTTTAGTCATTTCATGCATATGGGTGTGTATACACTGCCGTTCAAAAGTTTGGGATCAGTAAAATGTTTTTAAATGGAGTCTCTTATGCTCATCAAGGCTGTATTTATTTGATCAAGAATACAGAAAAAAACAGTAATATTGTGAAATAATATTGCAATTTCTAATATTGGTTTCATATTTTAATATACTTTAAAATATAATTTTTTTTTAATTACTCCAGTCTTTACCGTCACATGATCCTTCAGAAATCATTCTAATATGTTGCATTATTATCAATGTTGGAAAGAGTTTCTGCTGCTTCATATTTTTATTGGAACCTGTGATACATTTTTCAGGATTCTTTGATAAATAAAAAGTTTAAAAAAAAGAACAGCAACAGCATTTATTCAAAAAAGATTTTCTAACAATACCAGTCTTTACTGACACTTTTTATCAATTTATCACATCTTTGCTGAATAAAAGTGTTAATTTCTTTTATTCGTTTGACCAGTAGTCTATAATGTTTCAAAAGATATCTATTTTAAATGCTGTTCTTTTTTAACTTTTTATTCATCAAAGAATCCTGAAAAACGTATCACAGGTTCCAAAAAAATATGAAGCAGCAACATGTGGCACTGAAGACTGGAGTAATGATGCTGAAAATTCAGCTTTGATCAGATATTCACATAGAAACAGCTATTTTACATTGTAATAATATTTCACAATTTACCTTATTTTTTATGAAATAAATGCAGCCTTGGTGAGCACAAGAGACCTCTTTCAAAAACATTTCAAAAATCTCCCTGACTCCAATCTTTTGAGCAGTAGTGTATGCATGTGTTGCCAGTGTATTACAGACAGTAGCTGACGTTCATCTGACTGTGTAGCGAGAGTCTGGCAGTAAGGTCCCTTCCGCTGGTCTCCGTCCAGATCCAGCGGTCAGCTCTGCGCCAAAGCATCCACAGCATCTCACTAATGTTGTAATCTCTGCTTTGGTCTTGGCTTCTAGCTAACCGAAAATACACAGGAGACTCTCACTTCCAAGAATCGGTCAGATCCAGTGTTCATTGAACACACTGGAAAGAAAATTGGTGTAAATGTGTATAACAGCAGGCTGTAACCATTTATGCTGCAATACGATAGAAACGATTCAACAACGATAAAAAACGAGAAGAAAACTATTGCAAAATTGCTCATTTGTAGCATTCAAGCATGCATACAAAATCGTAGAAAGGACAAGTTGAGCAATCAAAGACTATATTAAAAATAAGTTGTGAATGCGTCTCTTTGTGCCATTTGATTGTTTGGGGGCGTGTGCTGATCAACAACACGGTACCAGCATGCCACAGATGGCCGAAGGGCTTTTACAGTCTAGCGCAGAGAGACTTTTCACCCTGAGGTCAGATGTGAGGCACAGTGTTTTCTTGGCAGGACATGAAGTGCTCCAGAGGTCTCAGAAACAACAGCTGTGGAGCGAGTCTGTTCGCTCATCTGCGTCAGAGGCCCGGCCAGACGTTTGAAGTTCCCCTGTAAATCACAGAACATCTCCTGGACTCGTCCAAATCTCCCTTCCGCTGATCTCAGCCACGGCCCGCTGGAATACCGATGACACGATCAACTATTTCAGCTTGTTCATTATCTCTCTTATCTGCTTCCTCTGTAAGTGTAACATGCTGATGTTTATCTGCTGGAGAAAATTAGACTCATTCCATCAAACCCACTGCTGAACGAGCTACAGGCCAAAAGCTTCTGGTGTTCAGATTCATGAGCAATTCACTGAGAATTACTTGTCGTTAGTTATGAGATAAAAACTTAAAATTATGACAAAAAGCTGAGATTATTAAAATACTACGTCAAAATTATGTCAGAATTAAAAGGTTGATATTATGACATAAACTGAACTTACCAAGACACTAAGTGATAAATTTAAAAAAAGTTGAAATGATTTTAAAAGTCATAAATTATGAGATACTAAGTCATAATTATGAGATAAAAGGTAGAAATTATGACATAAAATGCCAAACATACTAAGACACTAATTGATAACTATGAGATAAAAAGTCAAAATTATGTCAAAAATGAGATTTTAAAAATAATGATGATTTAAAAAGTCATAAATATAACAGGTCATAATTATGAGATAAAAAGTAAAAATTATGACATAAAATGTACTAAGACACTAACTGATAACTATGAGATACAAAGTCAAACTTATTGCATACTAAATCATAATTATGAGATAAAAAGGTCAAACTTATGTCATAATTATGAGATAGAAAGTCAATAATATGACAGGTCAAAATTATGAGATACTAAATCAAAGGTAAAAATCTAAATTATGACAAAAAGCTGAGATTAAGATACTAAGTCGCAACTGTGATGATATACAACTCAAAATTATGTTAGAATTATAAGATAAAAAGTTGAAATTATCAGGTCATAATTATAAGATGAGATAAAATCATGATATAAAACATGAACTTACCAAGACACTAACAACTATGAGATACAAAGACAAATTTATGACAAACTAAATAATAATGAGGTAAAAAGTCAAAATTATGATATAAAAAACTGAGATTACTAAAATACTAAGCCATAACTATGAGATCCAAAGACATGAGATAAAAAGTTGAAAGGTAACAACTACAAGATACTAAGACATAATTATGAGATAATTATGACATCAATATTATGCCAAACACTCAAACTTAATAAGACACTAAGTGATAACTATGAGATGCAAAGTCATCATTATGACATACTAAATCACATTTATGACTGTTTACTAAAGGAATTGTACAAATGAGACAAAGGTACAAATGTACTCAAAAAGTACATTTTGTGCTGATCCCAATTTGCATGCCGCAATTGTTTCAGTCAAAATGTCACAATAGTTAGTCAAAAACTACCTGATTTCCAGCTAATGTTTGTTTAACTGTGTACTGTATTCCAGACCAGAATTCAGTGTGCTTTGAAATTATATGGAAGGGAAAATCAAGTGAATCCAGAGTGGTTTATGTTCACTTGATTTTAATTTTCACATATTTTTCTAAATGTATTTGGCTGTTATTGAGCTACTAAACAACTAACCAACTTAAAGCCCTACAGTACAAGGTCGTCTCTCTTAATCCTGAAACATCCAGAGGGCCTCTCTGAAACCTCTACCAGATGTTGGGGCGTCTTTATGAGCAGCCCCTCCTCATCCTGGGACCGCAAATGTGCCTCACACTTGAACCTCAGCAGCACCTCTCAAACAGCTTTTACGGGCCGCTCTTAAATGGAGCTGAAGAACACTTTCCTAGAGCTTCAGTGTGGTTTGTGTATAATATTTAAAGGTTAGTATGAACACAAGACACAGAGTTCAGTGAGATGGTGTGGTTCAAATTTAAGAAAGTCAATAATATGACAGGTCAAAATTATGAGATACTAAATCAAAGGTAAAAATCTAAATTATGACAAAAAGCTGAGATTAAGATACTAAGTCGCAACTGTGATGATATACAACTCAAAATTATGTTAGAATTATAAGATAAAAAGTTGAAATTATCAGGTCATAATTATAAGATGAGATAAAATCATGATATAAAACATGAACTTACCAAGACACTAACAACTATGAGATACAAAGACAAATTTATGACAAACTAAATAATAATGAGGTAAAAAGTCAAAATTATGATATAAAAAACTGAGATTACTAAAATACTATGCCATAACTATGAGATCCAAAGACATGAGATAAAAAGTTGAAAGGTAACAACTACAAGATACTAAGACATAATTATGAGATAATTATGACATCAATATTATGCCAAACACTCAAACTTAATAAGACACTAAGTGATAACTATGAGATGCAAAGTCATCATTATGACATACTAAATCACATTTATGACTGTTTACTAAAGGAATTGTACAAATGAGACAAAGGTACAAATGTACTCAAAAAGTACATTTTGTGCTGATCCCAATTTGCATGCCGCAATTGTTTCAGTCAAAATGTCACAATAGTTAGTCAAAAACTACCTGATTTCCAGCTAATGTTTGTTTAACTGTGTACTGTATTCCAGACCAGAATTCAGTGTGCTTTGAAATTATATGGAAGGGAAAATCAAGTGAATCCAGAGTGGTTTATGTTCACTTGATTTTAATTTTCACATATTTTTCTAAATGTATTTGGCTGTTATTGAGCTACTAAACAACTAACCAACTTAAAGCCCTACAGTACAAGGTCGTCTCTCTTAATCCTGAAACATCCAGAGGGCCTCTCTGAAACCTCTACCAGATGTTGGGGCGTCTTTATGAGCAGCCCCTCCTCATCCTGGGACCGCAAATGTGCCTCACACTTGAACCTCAGCAGCACCTCTCAAACAGCTTTTACGGGCCGCTCTTAAATGGAGCTGAAGAACACTTTCCTAGAGCTTCAGTGTGGTTTGTATATAATATTTAAAGGTTAGTATGAACACAAGACACAGAGTTCAGTGAGATGGTGTGGTTCAAATTTTGTAAATCCAGCTTAGTTATTCTAGAATGTCAAACAACTACACTGATCTGGTCGTTCTGAGGTTTGTTTGTTTTTTCTCCTTACACTGATGGTGGATATTTGCAGTCATGAAGAGTTGTATATTAAAGTACGTAAGGCCAAAATAAACACGTTACTGGGTGTAATTACTGAAAATCACAATGCCTTCTTCTCTATGCATGGAAACCAATTCTCGCCACATAAGAAAAGAGTCATGCTTTGGTAAATGACATCAAATGTTATAATTATGGGATAAAAAAGTAAGTCAGTTATGAAGAAAAAGTCATAATTATGTCATTAAAAGTTGAAAAAATGATACTAAGTCATAATTGTGACATAAAAAGTCAAAATTATAAGAAAAGTCATAATAATCTCATATGCGTGTCATAATTTTGACTTCTCATTTTTATGATTTTAAAAATGTTATCCCATAATTATGACTTTGTATGTCATAATATATGACATGCATCTATGACAAGTCATAATTATGAGATAAATAAAAAAAAAAACAAATATGACATACAAAGTCGACATTATGACATACCGAGTCATAATTATGGGATAAAAAATTAACTTATAATATAAAAAGTGATAAATATGAGAAGCTAAAATTATGACATACTAAGTCATAATAAAAAGTAAAAAAAAAAAAAGTCGAAATAATGGGGAAAAACTCATAGCTGTCATTAAAAGTTGAAGAAACTAAATACTAAGTCATAATTATGATAGTCAAAATTATGAAACACTAAGTCATAATTATGACAAAAGTAAAAAATTATAAGAGTCATTATCTCCTAATTATAACTTAGTATGTCTTAAATTTGACTTCAGATATTTATGACTTTTTCTATCTTAATTTCAACTTTTTGAAAACTTGAAATTATGATAATAAAAATCATAAATACAAGATGTCCAAAATTAGGACATTAGTCATAATTATGAGGTAAAAAGTCAATTGTGATAAAAAAAATTCAAAATTATGAGAAAAGACAGTTATGACATTAAAAGTTGAAAAAATTAAGTCATAATGAGATTGTAAGTCATATGAATGATATTTTTGACAAAAAGTCACAAATATGGCACAAAGTGAACATTATCAGATACAAAGTGAAAATGATGACATAAAAAGCCAAAATCAAAATCAAAAACATCAAAATCATGGCATATTTTTTAAAACTTTTATCTCACAATTTTGATTATTAGGTCTTAATTATGATTTACCAAAGCATTTTTTTTTTACCAAAGCACATTTTACCTACATAATCTGATGTATTTCTTTAAGTGAAATTGGATATTCAAAAGAACAACTACACTGATCTGGTCGTTCTGAGGTTTGTTTGTTTTTTCTCCTTACACTGATGGTGGATATTTGCAGTCATGAAGAGTTGTATATTAAAGTACGTAAGGCCAAAATAAACACGTTACTGGGTGTAATTACTGAAAATCACAATGCCTTCTTCTCTATGCATGGAAACCAATTCTCGCCACATAAGAAAAGAGTCATGCTTTGGTAAATGACATCAAATGTTATAATTATGGGATAAAAAAGTAAGTCAGTTATGAAGAAAAAGTCATAATTATGTCATTAAAAGTTGAAAAAATTATACTAAGTCATAATTGTGACATAAAAAGTCAAAATTATAAGAAAAGTCATAATAATCTCATATGCATGTCATAATTTTGACTTCTCATTTTTATGATTTTAAAAATGTTATCCCATAATTATGACTTTGTATGTCATAATATATGACATGCATCTATGACAAGTCATAATTATGAGATAAATAAAAAAACAAACAAATATGACATACAAAGTCGACATTATGACATACCGAGTCATAATTATGGGATAAAAAATTAACTTATAATATAAAAAGTGATAAATATGAGAAGCTAAAATTATGACATACTAAGTCATAATTAAAAGTAAAAAAAAAAAAAAGTCGAAATAATGGGGAAAAAGTCATAGCTGTCATTAAAAGTTGAAGAAACTAAATACTAAGTCATAATTATGATAGTCAAAATTATGAAACACTAAGTCATAATTATGACAAAAGTAAAAAATTATAAAAGTCATTATCTCCTAATTATAACTTAGTATGTCTTAAATTTGACTTCAGATATTTATGACTTTTTCTATCTTAATTTCAACTTTTTGAAAACTTGAAATTATGATAATAAAAATCATAAATACAAGATGTCCAAAATTAGGACATTAGTCATAATTATGAGGTAAAAAGTCAATTGTGATAAAAAAAATTCAAAATTATGAGAAAAGACAGTTATGACATTAAAAGTTGAAAAAATTAAGTCATAATGAGATTGCAAGTCATATGAATGATATTTTTGACAAAAAGTCACAAATATGGCACAAAGTGAACATTATCAGATACAAAGTGAAAATTATGACATAAAAAGTCAAAATTATGAGATAAAGGTTTAAAAAAATATATCAAAATCATGGCATATTTTTTTTTACTTTTATCTCACAATTTTGATTATTAGGTCTTAATTATGATTTACCAAAGCATTTTTTTTTTACCAAAGCACATTTTACCTACATAATCTGATGTATTTCTTTAAGTGAAATTGGATATTCAAAAGGAAAATATATATATATTGTGGAACCATTGAGAGATTTGAACATTGCCAACAGTCTTTACATGACAGCTGTGGACCACAATTTTACTTTGATGAACAAATGCATCTTTAAACATAATGGAGGCTTTAAACATGCAACAGTAGCAGGCAACCTTTTCATTATGTTACATGTAAGATGTGTTTCGTTTCACATACTGTGCAGTATCCAGTCCACTAGTACTCCATTCTTAATTTTGGCCAATAAAAATGCATGCTACACCTAAACAACATCTAAAAGCACTAATGAGTGCTGTGAGAGTGTGGAGTTGAGAAATTGTGGCACTTCAATTTATTATAAAATGTCATAAATACGACAGGTCAAAATTATGAGATACTAAATCATAATTATGAGATTATGAGATCAAATCATAATATAAAACCTGAATTTACCAAGTCACTAACAACTATGAGATACAAAGTCAAATTTATGACAAACTGAATAATAATGAAGTAAAAAGTCAAAATTATGACAAAAAACAAAGGTTCATCTTGTCCATCACCTGTTTATGCAGATCGGTTACTGTGAATCTCTAGCTGAAAAAACAACAAACTAGGCTACAATATTTTGAATATATACCCTAGTGAAAAATAAACACATTTAAATGTATTTGAAATATACAAGTATACTACAAATACATTTTCATATTTATGTACTTAATAAAATGCCCTGCAATTGTACTTTTAGTACACTAAACTGGTATACTTAAAAGTCTGCTAAAACTAATTTTGTACTTAATGCACATTAATTGTGAGGAAGTAGTGCTGAAGTCCAACTAAAGATATACTGAAGTACATTTGATTGTGTTAAAGTGGAACTATTGCAAGTACACTTTAAATATTTTGCATTTAAAGACTGATGTTATTCAAAGATCATACAATCCTCATCAAAAGTGACATTAAAACACATTTTAGACTTAAATATTAAGAAATGTGCATTGTGCACAAGGTACTATGCCAAATAAAGTTTAATTATAATTTTTCTATCAGTAAGTCTCGAGTTATCTGTCAGTAAATATGTTAATAGATTTGAACTATACTTAGTATGAAATAAATGTATTTTTAATTATATTACTTTTTTACTAGGGTATAACCATCAAATAATGGAATTTATTTTCTGCATTTAAGTGTCACAAAATGCATGTGATGGCATTACACGGCATCATTTATATGAGTCTAAAACATAGTGGACAGCAAAATTTTACAAAATAATTCAATGCAGAAAATGCCTCGAAGAGATTCAAATGAATCGGTGAATCTTTAAGCCAGTTCGTTGAAATTTACCATCTATATAAACCGATTCACTAAAAAAATTAATAAAAATAATAATAATAAATAATAAGGTGAAGGTTCATCAGTGGCAGGAAGCTGCTCTGAGACTCAAGCTACAAATTAAACTGCAGTTTACTATAATAAACTAGAATATTTTAAATATATAAACATCAAATAATGGAATTTCTTTTTGCAATCAAATCAAGTGTCACAAAATGCATGTGACAGCATTACACAGCATTATTTAAATGAGCCTAAAACATGGTGAACAGCAAAATTTTACAAAATATTTAACAAAATAATACAGAAAATGTATGCCTCACAGAGATTCAAATGAATCAGTGAATCTTTTTTAAGCCAGTCCACTGAAATGAACCATCCATATAAACAGATTCACAAAAAATTACATTTAAAAATAAAGTTAAAAATAAAAAATAATGAATAAAATAAAAATAAATAAATAAAGTGAAATATAATACATCAATAAAATAAATAAAATAACATAATACATAAAATGAAATACAAAAAATAATAAAACAAAACAAGAATAAAATTAAATAAACATATCAAATATTATCACAAATTATAATAAATACACAGTATAAAATATTATTTAAAAAATGTATAAAATAAAATAAAATCTAGATATATTCTCTGAAAACAAGTTTTATCTTACGCATTTCTGCTCGTCAGGTAAATGTCTAAAGAATATATTATATTTTAACTGGACCTAAGACAAAAACACGGATAATGACTCCATGCACAACTAAAACGTTTGTGCTGGTCTGCAGTGAAGGATTCGCGCCTCACCATTTCGGCCTAAAGAGCAGTTTCTGTGGCGTCTGCAGCAGAAATTCAGCTCATCCACCGCAAAAGACACACAGATATCAAAGGTCTCCTGCTTCCCTGTTCCCCACAACACATATTTACTATAGATATTTACTATAAAACTCAAATTGAGACTAAATCCAAATGCAGATAATTATGAGTGACTAAACTAGAACAAACTCAACTTGGTGTGGAAGAAAAGCAGCGAACAATTTCAATAGAATTTACATTAAAACATTACTCCGCTAATGACGTGACACTTTAATAAGCACTGAAAATATATTATATACACAAGATACTTCATATTGAACTATTTTTATCTATATGTTTTCACTATTTATATTTATGAAAAATAATAAACAAATGTAATATGTACATCCTACAACTTGGATGATTTGTTTGACCGAGCTCATCAGTAAAATTCTGAAAATTAGTAAAAATAAATAAATTTATACACACACACACACACACACGTTTATTAATTTACATATATACATATATATTTACATTTAATTAGTTGTATATTTATATAAATGTATAATGTAAATAATATTTACTATTTTATTAATATTTATATATATATACACATACACATATAATCTATATCTATATATATATATATCTATATATATAAATAAAATAAATGGATTTGTCATAAATTAAAATTGCAAAAATAAAATAATATAAAATATGAATCTGACATTTGAGCACAATATATTTACATTATATATTTATGTGTCAATAATACATATAAATTATTAAATACATTAAATATATATATATATGCAAACACACATTTATTTATACTTTTACATATATACATATATTTTTATATTTATTTATATATTATATTATATAAATAATATTAATATATACTATATATTATTACATTATTTTATTAAATTAAATTATATTGTTATATATTATTAAATATATTATTAAAGAAATAATCATATTTCTATATCTATACTTTTTTTTTTTTTTTTTCTGTTAAATGTTTTTTA
>NW_015506486.1:75884-81420 GCF_001515645.1 Sinocyclocheilus grahami | reverse complement strand
CACATCGAATGGAGCAGAGCCAATGGAGCGCTGGTGTTAACAGCACACGGATGGATCAGTGCCACAGGAATATAAACAGAGCACGAGGAAGGGACTGTGTGTGGATGTGTATATACACCTCATTGTTGCCGTGGCTTCCTGATATTATAAAGGTGAAGGTTCATCTTGTCCATCACCTGTTTATGCAGATCGGTTACTGTGAATCTCTAGCTGAAAAAACAACAAACTAGGCTACAATATTTTGAATATATACCCTAGTGAAAAATAAACACATTTAAATGTATTTGAAATATACAAGTATACTACAAATACATTTTCATATTTATGTACTTAATAAAATGCCCTGCAATTGTACTTTTAGTACACTAAACTGGTATACTTAAAAGTCTGCTAAAACTAATTTTGTACTTAATGCACATTAATTGTGAGGAAGTAGTGCTGAAGTCCAACTAAAGATATACTGAAGTACATTTGATTGTGTTAAAGTGGAACTATTGCAAGTACACTTTAAATATTTTGCATTTAAAGACTGATGTTATTCAAAGATCATACAATCCTCATCAAAAGTGACATTAAAACACATTTTAGACTTAAATATTAAGAAATGTGCATTGTGCACAAGGTACTATGCCAAATAAAGTTTAATTATAATTTTTCTATCAGTAAGTCTCGAGTTATCTGTCAGTAAATATGTTAATAGATTTGAACTATACTTAGTATGAAATAAATGTATTTTTAATTATATTACTTTTTTACTAGGGTATAACCATCAAATAATGGAATTTATTTTCTGCATTTAAGTGTCACAAAATGCATGTGATGGCATTACACGGCATCATTTATATGAGTCTAAAACATAGTGGACAGCAAAATTTTACAAAATAATTCAATGCAGAAAATGCCTCGAAGAGATTCAAATGAATCGGTGAATCTTTAAGCCAGTTCGTTGAAATTTACCATCTATATAAACCGATTCACTAAAAAAATTAATAAAAATAATAATAATAAATAATAAGGTGAAGGTTCATCAGTGGCAGGAAGCTGCTCTGAGACTCAAGCTACAAATTAAACTGCAGTTTACTATAATAAACTAGAATATTTTAAATATATAAACATCAAATAATGGAATTTCTTTTTGCAATCAAATCAAGTGTCACAAAATGCATGTGACAGCATTACACAGCATTATTTAAATGAGCCTAAAACATGGTGAACAGCAAAATTTTACAAAATATTTAACAAAATAATACAGAAAATGTATGCCTCACAGAGATTCAAATGAATCAGTGAATCTTTTTTAAGCCAGTCCACTGAAATGAACCATCCATATAAACAGATTCACAAAAAATTACATTTAAAAATAAAGTTAAAAATAAAAAATAATGAATAAAATAAAAATAAATAAATAAAGTGAAATATAATACATCAATAAAATAAATAAAATAACATAATACATAAAATGAAATACAAAAAATAATAAAACAAAACAAGAATACAATTAAATAAACATATCAAATATTATCACAAATTATAATAAATACACAGTATAAAATATTATTAAAAAAATGTATAAAATAAAATAAAATCTAGATATATTCTCTGAAAACAAGTTTTATCTTACGCATTTCTGCTCGTCAGGTAAATGTCTAAAGAATATATTATATTTTAACTGGACCTAAGACAAAAACACGGATAATGACTCCATGCACAACTAAAACGTTTGTGCTGGTCTGCAGTGAAGGATTCGCGCCTCACCATTTCGGCCTAAAGAGCAGTTTCTGTGGCGTCTGCAGCAGAAATTCAGCTCATCCACCGCAAAAGACACACAGATATCAAAGGTCTCCTGCTTCCCTGTTCCCCACAACACATATTTACTATAGATATTTACTATAAAACTCAAATTGAGACTAAATCCAAATGCAGATAATTATGAGTGACTAAACTAGAACAAACTCAACTTGGTGTGGAAGAAAAGCAGCGAACAATTTCAATAGAATTTACATTAAAACATTACTCCGCTAATGACGTGACACTTTAATAAGCACTGAAAATATATTATATACACAAGATACTTCATATTGAACTATTTTTATCTATATGTTTTCACTATTTATATTTATGAAAAATAATAAACAAATGTAATATGTACATCCTACAACTTGGATGATTTGTTTGACTGAGCTCATCAGTAAAATTCAGAAAATTAGTAAAAATAAATAAATTTATACACACACACACACACACACGTTTATCAATTTACATATATACATATATATTTACATTTAATTAGTTGTATATTTATATAAATGTATAATGTAAATAATATTTACTATTTTATTAATATTTATATATATATACACATACACATATAATCTATATCTATATATATATATATCTATATATATAAATAAAATAAATGGATTTGTCATAAATTAAAATTGCAAAAATAAAATAATATAAAATATGAATCTGACATTTGAGCACAATATATTTACATTATATATTTATGTGTCAATAATACATATAAATTATTAAATACATTAAATATATATATATATGCAAACACACATTTATTTATACTTTTACATATATACATATATTTTTATATTTATTTATATATTATATTATATAAATAATATTAATATATACTATATATTATTACATTATTTTATTAAATTAAATTATATTGTTATATATTATTAAATATATTATTAAAGAAATAATCATATTTCTATATCTATACTTTTTTTTTTTTTTTTTACTGTTGAATGATTTATACGATGATATTTTTTTTATATGTTGATTCTGAAAATAAAATGCAAAATATGCAAACTACACAACTGCACACTTCACCTGAAGGCATTATCAGACACCACTGGCTAGAGCTGGCACAAAAACAATGAGCTCCAGTGATATGAAGTGACGTTTGAGGAGAAACAGGAAAACTGAGCTCTTCCCAAGCATGTAAAGCGGAGGAATGAGAACGGGGTGAAGAGTTCAGATGTGCTGATACAGTGATACAGATACGATCAGACCCACATCAACATACAGGAGAGCTGCTGCGCTACAAGAGCTGGAGAAACCCTCCAAAAACTCCACGTATCTGCAAACTGAACAAGGTCAAGTTTACTGCACATCTCGGTTTTCCAAGCGCCTCTGAAACAAAAATGCTCATTTTCCTCTAATGCAGCGTTTCTTAAAGTGTGGGGCGCGACAAACGGGAGGAAATCTGGGCGTTTTTGTGCCCATCTCTATTAATTCCTTTATTTATTGACCATACAATCAAAACAAAACAACGACACATTTAAATGTAAGCCTTTCCTTACCAAAAAGAAGTATGCTTCAAGTTTATTTTAAGTAAAGTTCAAGTATATTTGTAAGTATACTTTATGTAGTAAGTATACAAATATCAGTGTACTTGTACCTGTAAGTGTACTATTTCAATACTCATTGGGACTAAATTGGCCCATTTTCTAGTATATAAAAGTATACTTTTAAGTATACTTTAAGTATAACAGTAGTAAACTTTTGAGTGCACAACTAGTTTACATATATGTTTTTAGTTTGTACTGCAACTATACTAAAAATGAACATAGGTATACTGATAGTTTACTAATTAAATACTTGTAGCAGTTTTAGTACACTTTGAAGTATAGTCTCAGTAAACTACTAGTTAAGTAGTTTTATTCTGCAAGTATACTTTACATCTTACTTTAAGTATACTACTATGTCCCTATTTAGGTATTAATTTGTTTATATTTTGTTATGTACATACAAAACACCAAAAGAAAGAAAAGGGTATCTGCTTGTAAACAAAAACCTTTTATTCTAGCGTCATGTGTTCTTTTTTGTAAACACTTGAATGTGGGTAAGTTTCATTAAAAAAAAGAAAGAAAGAAATAAACAACATTTTGAACAAAAAGCTGAAAACAACAACAACTATGAATTGGATTCAGAACGATAATCAAAACGTAGATAGAGTCGATCAACACCCCAAAGCTCTTCATGGGTCGACGTTTTATTCCATAACGTTGCACAGTTTTGATGCTGTTTTATGTCTGATGATCGTGTTATAATACATGTGGAAGCATCTGTTGTTTCGGTTTCTTCTTCGCTTGTGTTTTGGAAATTCTGTACAGAAGATGTGTACTAGCGCCCTCTACTGGATAACAATGAAAACATGGATCCCCGGAGCACAAGTACAGCTCAAATATATTTCGGCTTTTTCTAAGTATAAGTTTAAATGTAATTTTAAGTTTATTTTTGAGAAGTACATAAAAAGTAAAAAAAATTTCAACAACAATTTTTAGTTTAAAAGAAGTATACTTATAGCACACTTGAATAAACTTCTTTTTCGTAAGGGTTACTTAAAACAACATCAGACTGCGAAGAAAATGTCACACGGAACCATGGTAGTCTACGAGAATGATTTACCGTAAACAAAAACTTTAATGTGGAGAGGCGGTAGCGGGTATAAAAGTAAGCAATGGATACGTTTGTGATAGTGAATAAAATTATCCATTTTTTGTCAATTTTGTTTGTTCTTTTTGCGTGCAGTTTGCAAAGTGACAAAATGAAGCAAAGCACAACTAGTCCACACTTCTATTTTTTCCGTTTCTGAATTTGATGTTATCAGAGGCAAAATGCAAACACAATTGCATTATTATTATTATTATTATTATTTACTTTTGAACAAAGTCTTATTTAATGCAAAGTGATAATATAATTGCACTTTTATTTTCTCCATTTGAAAGTCCTTAATGCTGTTATGTATGTAAAATGTGATGTTAATCAAATAAATTTGAATACATTTTAACAGTTAAACTTAAAGCCTAGTTTATTACCATTTTGTTGGGACGATTGGGGACAGAGTTCTAACTCCTCAAAACCAGCCCAACATCAGAGATCAAGTGTAGCGTGAACAAAATGCTTGCCACGTTCCTCCAGAGCGGCCCGAGTATTAATATCCGTCTGAATCACTAATGCAGGGCAGGTCTGATGTTTATTTAAGAGGAACCTGCAGGTCAACGGCGCGTCAAACAGCAGACAGACGTTTAAAGTCACGCTGGAGGAAGCAGCCGAGAGAAAAGAGTTTGAAACAGAGACGTCTTTCAGGCGTTCAAACCCACATCCAGTCCTCGTCTCATGATGAGATCCTGGCCTTTCTTAACAAAAGAGCCTTAATAACCAACTCCAGTCTCTAACTTACTCATTTCACAAAGTACTTAGCTGCACTAGCTACTAATATATAAGTATATATAATATACAAGTATATACTTACACATTTATTATATATATATATATATATATATATATAATATTTATAAATAATATTTATATATTTATGCTCTTTTAATAACATTTAATTATATAAATTTGTATTTATTATTATATTATTTATGATTTAAATAAATCATGTATATATATATATAAAAAAAATTTAATATGTATTTTTTTTCATTATAATATTTATAAATATAAATGTACGTAAAGCGCTTGAAATGCCTAGAAAAGCGCTATATAAATGTAATGAATT
>NW_015506486.1:65448-75830 GCF_001515645.1 Sinocyclocheilus grahami | reverse complement strand
TCCGAAGGCACCCTGGGAGAGGGATCTGCACCACGGCACTTCACCCCACGAGCACCACGCTGAGACGGGCACCGAGCACCATTCCTCAGAGCACGTGTGATCAGTGTGTGGGCAATAAATCACCCTCCGGGGCTCTTTCGATCAGTACCGAGTCTGTTCTCATTCACCCCCCGCGACAATGTATAGAAATGCGTATGTATTAAAATACAATGAACACAAAATAAAAACAAACGTTTATAAGGCTTAATAGTTTATTGCTTAATAGTTTATACTACATTTTAACATTTTATTGATTCACACATATATATATATATATATATATATATATATATATATATATATATATATATACAATAATAAAAATATGTATTATATTATATAATAGTAAATATTATACTATATATTTATTTATACATTAACATATATATTTATGCTCATTGAATTACATATTTATATAAATATGCATTGTGTATATATATATATATATATATATATATATATATATTGGGGTTGATGCCGTCCCTCGTTTGAAGAGAAGCACTCAGGTTGGTCTTTGAAATTTAGGCACCAACAAAATGTGATTTGACTGTTTATGAAGCACAGACACAATAAATAAAGCATGGCTGTTGGTGTTGTGGGGGAATTCAAAAATAAAGCGCCCCTGCTAACTTTGGGAAATGAGATTGATTTCAGTCAGTCAGTGTGTTTGGTGTTTGATCGTTTGACTGGTATTTAAAATGTACTAAACATAGGGTTAAAATTAAGGATCAACAGATTCACTGATTCCTTTGAATCGCTGTTCAGATGAATGTGCTGCATTTTTTATTTATTGATATAGGACTACAGAATAAATAGAATGTATGTGTATATATATATATATATATATATATATATATATATATATACACATACATTCTATTTATTCTGTAGTCCTATATCAATAAATAAAAAATGCAGCACATTCATCTGAACAGCGATTCAAAGGAATCAGTGAATCTGTTGATCCTTAATTTTAACCCTATGTTTAGTACATTTTAAATACCAGTCAAACGATCAAACACCAAACACACTGACTGACTGAAATCAATCTCATTTCCCAAAGTTAGCAGGGGCGCTTTATTTTTGAATTCCCCCACAACACCAACAGCCATGCTTTATTTATTGTGTCTGTGCTTCATAAACAGTCAAATCACATTTTGTTGGTGCCTAAATTTCAAAGACCAACCTGAGTGCTTCTCTTCAAACGAGGGACGGCATCAACCCCAAAATGCCTCATGAAAGATAATGATTTAAACATTTGATTCTTACGGCGGAGCCACATCTGGAAGTGGCTTTTGATGGAGCGAGTGCGTCCAACTAACAAAGGCCCATTTGCAGCTATTCCCAATCCAAGAGGAATTCTGCTCCGACTGCAGCCCCAACCCTGCGCTTTGAAGCCGCCGGTGAGTTTCGACAGCTAACCACTTTCAGATGTGGCCGTGTAGTTTCATGGCTTGAATAATAGCGATACCTACACGTGTGAGCTAGAGGTCCAGAACGGGGAGAAAATCTGCTTCCATTCACTCCTGCTCTTCTTATGTCACAGCACTGTTTCTGAATGACACAAAAGGGTGCACTTTCTGAATGCAACAATAACTGTGCTTCCATCCACTTATTTTTATTAGAATTTTGAGATTTTGCATAAACAAAATGCTGGATGGAGATGCAAAGATGTGCAAAATTTCTAAAAATGTGCATAAAAACCTCATGCTTAATTGAGTCGGATATATTTTTTTATCTGATAACCGCATAAACTACAATGGAGACATATTTACCTAATAAATTCCTTGATGCACACGAAAAAAGTCATGTGACTTTGCCTCAACAGATCAGGTTTTATTTATTTATATATAAATAAATATATATAAGTAATACATACATACCATACACACACACACACATATATATATATATAAATAAATAATATAAATAATATACAAATAAAAAATATTTATAAAGATATAATATATATAATAATATTTTTTTAATGTATAAAAAATGCCTTCTCTATATCCATGTTCATCAATAAAATAGAAGAAAAATATAAATAAAAACATAAATAAACAAATAAATTCCTCTATGCACATCAAAAAATGTATGTGTATATATAAACACACAAATAAACATATATATGTAAATATATACTACATCCATATATAATGCCATATAAGTGTGTGTGTACATATATCATTTATTCATTTATTTTTTCCAGTAAATATAGTTTTAAAAAAAAACTCTATATCCATACTTTCTTCAACAAAAAATTAAAATAACAAATTAATTAATTAATTAATTGATGCGCATCAAAAAAGTAAATATACCATTTTCCTCTTAGCATTTTATATACAAATATACATACACACACACACACACACACACACACACACACACACATACTGAATAGTTTCTTCAATGCACAAGTCATGCGAGTTAAAAACACACTGATTCACTGAAACTGACTTTAAGTCAACTAAACCTTGACTCAACAAAACACGACTAAAGACAAAAACTAAAAAGGACATCAGACACAGGACTAAGACTAAACTAAAAACCAGCTGACAGAATGAACACTACTCTGCAGAGAGGTGCATTGTGTGAAAGTGCACACGAGTCGTGGCGCTTGCTTCTGGTTCAGTGTTTGTTTAGCGCTCAGACAGGAAGCTGGGTTTAGGGTGTCTGTCTGTGGAGAAAGCATGAGGTTTCTGAGGCTTTCACAAAAGGAATGTCTCCGAGGCGTTATTACGTAAGCAAACACTGATACGCAGTGTCTGAAAGCGACACGTTTAGAGTTCCAATGATCAGATCCATGAGCCCAAGGCTCGGTTTGCAGCACCTGAGCAAAGAAACACAGGCTTTTCTGTGATCAAATGCTCGGAATAACAACGTTTACAATCCACAAGCAGAAATATCATTCAGAGAGGCTTATGAACAATCTGAACTGCAAAACAGCGGAAAAACTGATGCAAAAAACCACAAAGCACATTATTATTCACTTTCATATATCCTTTATTAGAGGTTGGTCGGTGTGATGGTATGAAATACTGCTTTATAATATTGTTTTGATTATTTTGAACTCAAAGTGTTTCATTATGTAAAGCTATTTCTGCACTGATGTCAGACTCTTCATCAATTTTTATTTATGAGTTCATCAAGTTCCAAATAAAAAAACGAGAAAATGGGATGAAACACCTTTCAAGTATTGCACTATACAAAAATAACTATTGCTTAATTCATAATGCAACCCATTGTTTCTATGAACATCTTCCAACGAGATAGTTATATTATGATATATGATAGAAAATGTTTGGTCAGTGAGTAAACAGACATATGCTAGTGAAGCTGTTTTCCTCCTAACAAACATTTGAACTTTGATTGCAATGTTTTTCCAAAAGCCTCGTCATGAAACTACGGATTAAAACACAGGTATTCAATTAACAACAAGCACAGTACAAGTACAGTACTAAGGCTTGCAAAATGTCCATTTCAGAGAAGCTTTCTACAGGAGCACAGCGGTTTATATGGAAACATACCGTAGACACTAAAATGCAATAACCTCTGAGTCTCCTGCTGTTTGCCTTGGCCCAGAGCTGCACGAGATCAAACGCAGCCAGAAACAGTCACCAGGTATTTTCTTTCCTTCTCCAGTAAGCGACGCAAAGTAAACGGCTGCCATAACATCCACCGCAAACGCTCCATTTTCATTCACTCATTCGGTGCAGACCGACCTCAGCGGTCTGCACCTTTAAACACTGTACAGTTGTTTACAGTTGTTTACACTGTACACTGTACTTGTTTACACAACAGCATTGCTGAACAGATCTCCGATTTTCAAAACATGACATTATAGAAGTGTTTTCCGGGTTCAGCAGGAGTTAAGCTCCATCTGCATCGATTACAACAGAAAATAATTGCACACTAACAACCAGGCCAGCGTTCTGGATGACTTAAAAGCAGAAATGCGAAGCTCAAAGCACTTTAATAATTTAAAGTCTGCTTATTATTGGAGCAGTAATTGCAAATCGTCCTTTTTGAGGTGCAGCTACTTTTCTAGAACTTCTGTGATGTATGTCCTCATTAGTTCGTGTGCAAAATCACATTCTGTTTATAAAACGCATCATCATAATGACATGATATGAACTAGTGCTGGGCGGTATGACCAAAAATTAATATCACGGTATTTTTCAAAACTATAAAAAAATTCATATCATAACAAAAATAAACACCGGTATTTGGTATGCACCGGTATACCGCCCAGCACTAATATGAATGCATGAATGAATGAATATTGATGGTCATTGTATGGACCTGGAGGTACAGAACAACAAAATAGTGTTAGCAGCACTTTAAAAGACACCAGTATAGTGTTAAACAGTGTTGGGGAAAGTTACTTTTAAAAGTAAAGCACTACAATATTGCGTTACTAATTACGTTAGTTACTTTTTATGGAAAGTAATGCATTACGTTACTTTTGAAATCTGGGCAAGCCGCTTGTTTTGTTTGTTTTTAATATAAAAAAGTATGTAAAAGCCCTTTCACAACAGAAATGAGACGAATAAGCCTCAGGCTGAAGGAAAAGTAAATTCACGTCTGTACAGTAGAGGGCGCCGCTCAAACAGATTGCATGAAGAATATGACGCAGGAGAAGAAAGTTCAACACTATTCAGCAATAACACAAATCAAACACAAAAGCGTCATTTTTGCGTAGTATGGTTGAATTGGATCATCGAAGGTCAGTAGCAAATACTTTGGGTAATAAAATGGGATTAAATACATAAATTATATTTGTCTTATTTAACATATTTAATTATTGCAGATTTGTATAATATTCTGAGTTTGCATTTGCCTGTTTATATTGATTTTGAGGAACACAATCTGTTTTTGTGCAGGTGAGATGAGATGAGTAAATACATGTTCATATTTAGTCTAGAACTACAGTAAGATCATGTTCACTGATGTTCTCTGCACTTGTTCTCTCTCAACATGAGGAAAGGAGAGCGGTCAGTCAATGCATGAGACGCAAAGTAACTGGCGTTACATATGTGTAAAAGTAACTCAGATATTTCCTTCGAATTTCAAAAGTAATGCATTACTTTAAAAAAGTAATCTGATTATGTAACTCGCGTTACTTGTAATCCGTTACCCTCAACACTGGTGTTAAGTATAAAGTGAGACTTTGCATAAGCAGTACTTAGTAAAGTACTATACTTGCATAAAAAGTATAGATAAATTGTAAAAAATGTACACATAGTAGCAGTATAAGTGTTACTGCAGCAGCAGTGTACTACTATAAAATAAGAAGTGCGAGAGGCAGTGCTTTCTAAAAGCAACAGTACTGAACATATGTTCAAAAGTTGCTAACAGTGTTCACTGTTATGTGTACTGGACTATATGTAAACAGTATTGCAGATAGTGTGTAAGTTCAGATTTGATTGAGAGCGGCCACAGCTCTGGGGAAAAAACTGTTCTTAAATCTAGTTGTGCACGCATAAATTACTTTATAACGCCTGCCAACAGTTTAAAAAGGTGATGGCCAGTATGTGTAACATCCTTACAGATGCAGCTTTTCTTTAATGTTTCACCCAAATGTGCTCATCCTCAGGCCATCCAAGATCAAGACGAGTTTGTTTCTTCATCAGATTTGGAGAAATGTAGCATTGCATCAGTGTATGGATGCACTGCAGTGAATGGGTGCCGTCAGAATGAGAGTCCAAACAGCTGATAAAAACATCATAATAATCCACACACTCCAGTCCATCAGTTAACATCTGGAGAAGACAAAAGCTGAAACAAATCCATCATTAAGGCATTTTGACTAAAATCTGAATCCATAATAGTTTAATAACTTTCATAATTTCACTCCTCCAGTGAAAAAGTGCATCTGCTGTTGTCTTTCACATTAAAATCCAGCCACATATGTGTTCAGAGCTGTTTAAACGCTGCTTGATCTGTGCAGATTTCTCTCCTGATTCACACCAGAACACTTTTTCACTGGAGGAGTGAAATTATGAAAGTTATTAAACTATTATGGATTCAGATTTTAGTCAAAATGCCTTAATGATGGATTTGTTTCAGCTTTTGTCTTCAAAAGACGTTAACTGATGGACTGGAGTGTGTGGATTATTATGATGTTTTTATCAGCTGTTTGGACTCTCATTCTGACGGCACCCATTCACTGCAGATCATCCACCGGTGAGCAAGTGAAGCAATGACACATTTCTCCAAATCTGATGAAGAAACAAACTCATCCTAATCTTGGATTGAGTACATTTTTAGCAAATGTTCATTTTTTGTGTGAGCTATTCCTTTAAAGTCAACATAAAATGCCAAACAACATAAGTAGTTCAACATAAGACCAAGAATGTAAAAGTACAATTCTGTCAATTCTGACTTTGTTGATTTTAAACACAGTGTAAAAACGCTAAATTGCTTAATTATGAATAATTGCACGTCAAAAGCCTGGAATGAGGAAAAGGCAACATTGGTGGCGTCTGGAGGAGATCAAACAGTCATCTCCTGATGGCACCTCAGTGTCTTTGAAGCCGTGAAGCCGTGAACCCTCAACCCGCTCGGAAAGAGTGCTTAGACAAGGAACGGGAGGAACGTAAGCAAACACCTTCAAAGCGCCTTTCCCAGCATAAATATCCTCAAATAAATAAACGTGCAATCTGCCTGCAGTGTTCAAATGTCTTTTTCCATGAAACACTGGCCATGAAAAGTGAGAGGAGGAAGTGGGGAGGAGGGGAGCGAAAGAAAAGACCTCGCTCATATTCAGCGTAGCAGTTCTGATGCTCAAACACAAATAAATAACATGAGTATCAATGGCAGACTGCACATTTTTAAGTAAGATTATGTCTATAATGTTCTTTTTTTATTAAATAAACAACATGCTTTAATAGAATGTGAAGAACAATAATGATGCAATCATAATATTTGCATGCTGAGTCCCAATTGGTCTTCTTTCTAAGGTCTATTTTGCATAGTGAATTGTGTTTTTCTAACAATATAAATGCTACCAGCATATTTGCAAAGATATGCACGGTAAAATAATGTTTAAAATCACGTAAAGAGACTATAACAATTTGTTCGATATAAATTACTTTCATTCATACCTTAAACTTGAATTTTGAAGCCATTGTGAGCTTTAAAAATGTGCTGAAAACACATTAAAGTCATCAAGCTCATGCACTGAAATTCTGCGGCAGTTGTGGATCTAATTTAGCAACATCTTAGCAACTACACAAATTCACTATGCAAACAGATGTAAGAAAGATGATCAATCACACAATTCAGTATGCAAATATTGTGCAAAATAAATATTATTATAATGGCATCATCACCGTTGATCACACTGCATTAATAGCTATGTTTATATTCACCGAAATAATCCGTTTTCTAATGTGATTTATGGCTCAATCAAACTGAAAGGTCTTTATTTATCAAGGCAGAATTGTGAGATATAAACTCAAATTCTGGAAAAAAAACAAAAGAATTGTGAGATATAAAGTCTGAACTGTCACGATTTCGACTTCTCAGGACTGCCAATTTTACATCTTGCAAATGTAAAAATCAGAATTTATAACTTACAATTGTGAATTTTTCTCTTTTTCTTTTCCTCTCTTTTTTGTCTCACAATACTGACTTTATATCTCGCAGTTCTGAGTTAATCTCA
Organism: Sinocyclocheilus grahami; assembly: GCF_001515645.1. Lineage (NCBI taxonomy): Eukaryota > Metazoa > Chordata > Actinopteri > Cypriniformes > Cyprinidae > Sinocyclocheilus > Sinocyclocheilus grahami. Next base: position 68,122 of record NW_015506486.1, on the reverse strand, counting down.
CTATTCTGAGTTTATCTCGCAACCCTGACTTTATATCTCATAATTCTGACTTTATATCTCGCCGTTCTGACTTTATCTTGCGATTTTGAGTTTATATCTCGCAATTCTGAGTTTATATCTCGTAACTCTGACTTTATATCTCCCAATTCTGACTTTATATTTGCAAATTATATTATTTATATTATATTAGTTTATCTTGCAATTCTGACTTTATATCTCATAACTCTGACTTTATATCTCCCAATTCTGAGTTTATCTTGCAATTTGAGTTTATATCTCATAACTCTGACTTTATATCTCCCAATTCTGAGTTTATCTTGCAATTTGAGTGTATATCTCATAACTCTGACTTTATATCTCATATTTCTGACTTTATATCTCTCAATTCTGAGTTTATATCTCAAAATTCTGACTATATCTCATACTTCTGACTTTATATCTCTCAATTCTGAGTTTATATCTCATAATTCTGACTTTATATCTCCCAATTCTGAGTTTATCTTGCAATTTGAGTTTATATCTCGTAACTCTGACTTTATATCTCCCAATTCTGACTTTATATTTGCAAATTATATTATTTATATTATATTAGTTTATCTTGCAATTCTGAGTTTATATCTCGTAACTCAGACTTTATATCTCAAAACTCTGACTTTATATCTCCCAATTCTGAGTTTATCTTGCCATTTGAGTTTATATTTCATAACTCTGACTTTATATCTCATAATTCTGACTATATCTCATACTTCTGACTTTATATCTCTCAATTCTGAGTTTATATCTCATACTTCTGACTTTATATCTCCCAATTCTGAGTTTATCTTGCAATTCTGACTTTATATCTCATAACTCTGACTTTATATCTCATAACTCTGACTTTATATCTCCCAATTCTGAGTTTATCTTGCAATTTGAGTTATATCTCATAATTCTGACTATATCTCATACTTCTGACTTTATATCTCTCAATTCTGAGTTTATATCTCATACTTCTGACTTTATATCTCTCAATTCTGAGTTTATATCTCATAATTCTGACTTTATATCTCATATTTCTGATTTTATATCTCTCAATTCTGAGTTTATATCTCATAATTCTGACTTTATATCTCATAATTCTGAGTTTATATCTCATTCTGAATTTTTCCGCAAATTCTGAGTTTATATCTCATAATTCTGTCTTTATATCTCATAACTCTGACTTTATATCTCCCAATTCTGAGTTTATCTTGCATTTCTGAGTTTACATCTCATAATTCTGACTTGTTATATAAATTCTTTTTCTCAGAATTTACAAGTTTATATCTCGCAATTGTGAGTTTATATCTTGCAAATCTGACTATATCTCGCAATACTGAGTAATCATCTTACAATTCTGACCTTTTTTCCCAAAATTGTGAAATCTAAACGTAGAATTGCGAGGAAAAAAGTCAGAATTGTGAGATAAAACATGCAATACATGAGATAAACAAGCTTCCATAAAAAAAACAGACAGCACACATAAGACTAAACCAATCATTCTGAATGCAGTCTGTAAGTTAACGCTTTGGGCTCGTGATAAACTCGCCAGTGCGCTGCTAGGATATTGCTATGCATTTGTTAAAGATCACCAATCTGGAATAAAGAAAAAGAGAACAAAACCAGCCTGTTGGTGCCACATCTACTGAACACTCGCTGTTCCTCCAAAACAACACCCTTCATCGCACCCCACCACCTCAAATCCTTCAGAAAAACAGGCCCTTATCGGCCCCCGGTCACCCCACGGCGAGCTCGAGGATTTCTGCTGAACAAACCAGAAACAGATGTCTGCAGGGGCCGTGCTGAAAGAGCCCGCTGTTCTGGACGGCCGCCACATGCTTCTCATTCAGAGATGAAGGCTCATGGCTCGCCAACGTCAGAAGACAAACCCAAGTCACCTCAAAACCCTGAATACCGTCTTAGTTTTCCTCGAAACCACCACATCAGTTTCTACCAGGAGAATGTCGGCTATTAAATGAAGGCGCAACGTCGAGCCAATAGTGCCGTTCAGCTCCATCAAGACAATGGAGTTTCTCCAGAAGTGGAAGAGAAAAGCAGAGGGAGAAAGATGTCATTGAATGTGACGCTCTAAAACAGGCCAGATATCCACCACATGCTGCCAAAGCAAATACCGCTGACTCAAAGCGAACATGTGAGGAGGAGATGCCAGAGAGCGAACCAACCCAACTAAAACAAGAAAATACACAGCGCTGTTGAGGTGAGAAATCTGATTTCTCAAAGTAAACATGAGATTACAGAACCAGTCCACTTTGAAGAAACATCATCATATTTACAGGTTTTGCCACTGGGACGATCAAGACAGACATCATCCATCAGGGCCTGTTATACCTGAGGGATCATGTCACCCTCCCCATGTTTTGGGAAATAATCATTATATTTTAGGAGTTTAGCTTGGCCATTGTTAAAAAAAGGACAAAGCAAACAACTTTAAGATCTTGAAGAGATCCAAATAGTTGCTGTAAACAATTACAGCCACTTTGCAAACTTCAATTTAGTCTCAATTAAAGCTCCTCCATTGCATCAACCAAATGCATGCCCATACACACAACATACGAGATATATAAGAAACATGATGTAAATAATCAATGTTAAAAATATGTAAATTTTATATATATATATATATATATATATATAT
>NW_015506486.1:62149-63812 GCF_001515645.1 Sinocyclocheilus grahami | reverse complement strand
TTTATATATATATATATATATATATATATATATATATATATATATATAAATGTATATTTGTATTAATACATAATTGCACATATAGAAAAATGATTAATTACATTTAATAACTTATATATTTAATTAATATAATTATTTATTGCACAATTTAATTGATATAACATTTCATTTTTAATTATAAATTTCATAACTTATATATTCTATTTATAATTTATATTACTATTTACTGCACAATAATATAATGTTTAAAATCACGTAAAGAGACTATAACATTTTATTCAATATAAATTACTCTCAAAACTTGAATTTTGAAGCCATTGTGCACATATTTTCATTTACATACAATTTCATCTAAATGTTTAATTATTAGACATGATCATTTATTTATTATTATTATATATTATCATTAAATTATTTCATTATTATATATAATTATATATTTTATATATAATTGTTAACATTGATTATTTACAAATGTCATCATTTATATATATTATATATATAACTATGATTTACAGTACATAATTTCATTTAAAAATTATATTTAATTATGAATTATTATAAATTCATTATAAATGACTTAATTATTGTATATAATTATATATTTTATATATAATTGTTAACATTATTTACATTTATATAATTATATATACAATACATTAAATTATATAAATTTCATTTATAATTTATATTATGATTTACTGTTCATGCATTTAAATAAAATTGCATCTTTAATTATGAATTATTTGTTATAATAAATTAATTATAAATTATTGCATTAATAATTATCTTCACTATACAAAATTGCAATATCTTTTTTTATGGACCATCTTTTACCAGAATACTTGAATTTACTTAAAGGTGACATATCATGAAAATCTGACCTTTCCAGGTTTTCAGTGCTATAATCAGGTCTCCGGTGCATCTACCAACCAAGGAAACGTGAAAAAGATTAACCCGGTAACTTTGTTTTGGGAAGCCTTTTTCTGCAAGCGTCTGAAAAAACAAGCACGTCTGATTTCGCTCCCCTAGTGACGTTGCAAAGGGATTTCATTATAATATTACCGCCCCTTAATCTGTAAATTTACAACCACGGCTCCATCATTTTGATTTCGCCAGCGACAACGGTGTACCAGTTGTAATGCCATGGTGAAAGTTTGAGCAAAACATGCTAACTGTTCTGTCTTTGGCTGCACAGATGACCACAGAGCACTATTTAGATCTAAAATAAACATGCAATTTATTTCCCAGCTGTTTACCTTCACAGACATAACCGACTGTCAGTTTGTCAACTCGTGTGTTTTTAACGTAAACTTGTGTGTGAATGAGAACTTAGTTTAGTACTCACATGCTGTGACAGCCACTTTCTGTCCGTGTGCTTCGGATGTGTGCACTCAGAAAACCGTATATCAGAAGTTTAAATTAATATGGTTTAAAACGCATGATTTCAGCGTGATAAACATGATAATCAGAACCAAAACATGTTTTTTTAGCAGGTATAAGTTGTAATGGCGCAACTCTATTCTGAAAAAGGGGGCGGGGAGCAGCAGCTCATTTGCATTTAAAGAAACGGGCACGAAAAACAGCGTGTTTCTGCTTACACTCAAAATAGGCATTTTCAAAATGATATAATAAATGATCTGTGGAGTATTTTGAGCTGAAA
>NW_015506486.1:46515-55637 GCF_001515645.1 Sinocyclocheilus grahami | reverse complement strand
CCTCGGGAAAAGGCAGCAAAGGGGGCGAGGCCATGCTGTGCTGCTTTAGAGAAGAGGAAGAGAAAACTAGAGGTGCACGTAAAAATCTATTCATATATGAATCACGTTTCTGTCTTCTAACGATTCTAATTGATTCTCAAGTTTCAAAATCAATGTTCAAAAGCAGCGGTTCTTAATACTGTTCTCAATCGAGCTCAAACTGATAAGCGATATTAACGATGCCACGGTTTACAATACAACCGGAGTACATGCCGCTGAGGAGAGGGGCGGGACGCACTAGAGGCGGTTTAGCCAATCGCAACACACTGGGCTAGCTAACCAATCAGAGCCCATCGCCTATTTCAGCGGGCGGGGCTTCATAAAAGCAGGAAATGATCAGCCTGTTTTTCAGAGAAGGGACAGAGCGGTGTGGAATAAAGGTAAATTATGTGAAAAATAATGAGTTTTTTTTTTTTTTAAACGAAGCAATAACACATGTCAGACTGCACCCCATAAACACAATCAAGCTTAGAACAAACCCAGTGAACCACCCCTTTAAAAGAAAATTTAAGACAGCACTTAGAGGCTTTTGCATCTGAACTCTTCATACATATATATATATATATATATGTGGTTTTAGTTTTAGTTAACGATTATAACCCTGATAAAGATACATAACTAAGTCATTCAGGTTTGGAACGACATGATCTTCCTTCAAGGAAACATCTGAGAGCATCTAATGAGCTCATTATTGGCTTTCAGAGTTAATACTCAGGAGCTCCACACCAGGAAAACCCTCGGGATACTCACCCGTCTGTCTCTGTCCGTGGCGCACAAACCCGTGGCTCCAGTGCTATCAGAGAGCTTTAATAACTCCCAGCTCCGCGCTTTGAAGTCGCGGTCAGGCAGCTAAAGAATCCCATTCCCTCCGCTTCCCTGACAATGGGCTGGGGCCTGGGGGGGAGGGGGCCGACCGAACGCCGGATCTGGCCCTTTTCTAATCTGAGGCCATCAGGATTTTACCTGCCTCCCAAATCCTAAAGCTGACTTTAAAAGGCGGCCAGACACAATTATTGGACACATTCCCTCTTTTCCATTAACTTCAAGGAATGTTCTGGGTTTAGTGCAAATTAAGCGGTTTCAGCAGCAAATAATTCCATCTCATTCCAACTCTTCCATCATTGCTTTTTAACAAAGTTCTTTGAATAAATGTCTGCAATGAACAGTCAGTTATGATTGCGCACGCTCGGCTCCCACAACAAAAACTATTCATCCCTGCAACTCATCAACACATTGTTAACAAGGATTCTGTTTACAGCAGAATAAATATGGCACAACAATCCTGTGATTACTATTATGTTTTCAAAAATCACAAAGAGCAGATTAGACAGCAGCATGATTCACAAGCCTGATTCAGATGCACACATACACACGCGTTTGTTTTCAATGAAATTTTTCATTTGCAATGAAAATCCAAAAGCGATATGGCATCACAAGAAAATGCTTGTTGTGATCTAAACTGCGACAAGACTAGCTCAATCAAGTGACTCATGGTTTGATTGTTTGGTCCAAACCAGAGTTTCACATCAACCAAACGCTGACCTGAAATGGACTCACATCAAAAGCTCTAGTCTGAAAGTGCCTCTTTCACTTCATCCACCCTAAATAAACAACCTAAACGCGTCTTATCACGAATCAAAAGTCTCTCGCTCTCTTGCTCAAAGAGTCTTTCAGGTACTTGACGACTGACAAAACACAAATCAGAGCCAAAACTTTAAAGAAGTCAAACCCTGGACCTGCCCATTAATGACACATGACATGTCCCGCGCCGCCGCCGGTGCTTTCCCCTCAAGGCCGCTGTCAGATTTTCCCAAATAACTTTCCCATTCGTGAGGGGAAGGACTTTTATAAGGCTTCTAATAGAGCAGGTTAATTATCAGTTAGAGTCTTTTACTATGACATCCTTCAGCGTGAGACTAACTGAAATGACGTGAAACCACAGGTGAGAGTCTGACATAACGAGACACATCAGCTTCGATGAAGACTTTAGAGATTGATCATTGAACTGATTCATTGAAATGGTTAAACAAACTTGTTAGATTCCTGCCAACTTCTGTTCGCTTCAAAGAATCAATTCGGGGAATTTTTGAGAGGGAACTTTGAATTGATTCTTTGAAATGGATATTTCGAACCCATCTAGAGAAATGATTCAAACTAACTTAGAGTCGGTTTGTTCCATTCCTGTGAATTTCTGTCCATAGTAATTGAATCTTTAAAACGGACAGTTTGAGTCCATCCACAGAAATAATTTAAACAAACTTGCTAGAGTCTGTGTGATTCATTCTTGTGAATTTCTGTTCATTTCAATGAATCAATTCTGTGAGATTTTTGAGATAGAATTTTGATTTGATTCTTTAAAATAGACCGTTTGAACCCATCCACACAAATGATTCGAGTTGGTTTGATTCATTCCTGTGTATTTCTGACCATTTTAATGAATCAATTCAGAGATTTTTTTTAGATTGACTTTTGAACTGATTGTTTAACAAGTTTGTTCGAATCATTTATGCGGATGGGATCAAACTGTCCATTTCAGAGTTGGTTTGAATAATTCTTGTGAATTTCTGTCCAATTTAATGAATCAATTCAGAGATTTTTTGAGATTTTAAATTGATTCCATCCACAGAAATTAATCAAACAAACTTCATGTTAAAGTTGGTTTGATTTATTCTTGTGAATTCAGTGTACTTCAATTAATTGATTCAAAGACTTCGGAGATTGAGTTTTGAATCGATTCTTGACAGCTTGAACCTACAGACACAAATTAATCAAACAAACTACTTAGAGTCTGTTTGTTAATTTCTATCCATTTCAGTGAATCAATTCTGAGATTTCTGTGATCGTATTTTGAATTGATTCTTTCAAATAGACCATTTGAACCCATCCACAGAAATGAATCAAACTAACTTGTTCAAGTGAGTCAATTTGGTTGATTCCTGTGAATTTCGGTCCAACTCAATGAATAAAGTCAAAGATTTTGATATGATTCCTTGACAGTTTGAACCCATCCACACAAATGATTTGAACAAACTTGATAGACCTGAATGTCTTTAATTTTAATGAATCAAATTAGAGATTTTTTTTTATTGACTTTTGAATTGATTCTTTGAACGGGACATTCTGAACCCTTCAACAGAAATGATTCAAAAAAGCGTTTTTATCACTGAAGTTTAAATGAGAGGCACTAATAAACCTCTGTCTGAACAAGTGCAGTAAAAAGTGCATTAAAATCACTGCAATATTCAAATGTATGGTGTGAACACAAATACTGACACATGTATGCCATGAGGCATGTACTTCTTTGCTGTTGTTAATCACTGAGGTTAGGGCTGTCAAACTGTCAGGTTATGAAAAATGCCAGAAAATAGCAGCATTGTGTGGTCGGAGAATGAGACAAAACTCTTGTTAGCTGCTCAGGTGGAGGAGAACGAGCAAAAACTGACCGGCCTAGATATATAAAAGACAATCTGGACATCTGACACTCCTATAAGTCACTGTATAATCTGAACGTGTCACACAGATGTTCTCTCAGCTGTTATTAATGCAGCTATCAATCACAAAAGCCTCTGCTTCTGCACCTTCAACGCCCGCCGATGATGTCACAGTCCCGCAGGGAACGGCCCGTCAAAACCCATCAGTCCCACCACGGTGCTGTCTCGCTGCCAAACACGACAAAAACAACAGCAGCTCTCCACCTCGCGAGGAGCTGGACGTGTCGCTGCACAGCCCTGTGAAAGCACACTCCCGTCTGTTTGTTTCAGCCGCTGTAATGATGATTTCTCTGTAGTGGGAATGTGGTCTTTGGCAGCGGGGCTCACCGCAAGTTGTTCCTTCTGTGGTACAGCTCCCGTCTGGGCTCTTGAGCGATTCCACCAAGATACAGGGAAAAAACCCTTACAGGCGAATAGTTCATTCTGAGACGCATTTCATGGGTTACTTTTATAAAAGCATAGCAAATCTAGTCTCAAAGACACCATTTTTGGGCCAAATTTTAAGGCAGCATTGCATGCATCCATCCTTTAAAGGAAAAAGTAATCCCATAATGTACTGCAACCATACAAAACAGATTAAAAAAAAGTTCTAAAACTATTTTTCTATTTTCCGTAATTTTGTGCTGTGTATATGTATCCTATGTCTTAGCAGCAAGCAAACTTGAGACACATTTCATGAGTCAATTTGAGTTTGATTCACAAGCTTGTGATTCGATTAAATTTCGATCTCATTTGGATATATAGGCGATCAAGTACAGTGCATGTCAAGGACAAAATATCTCTCTCAACTAACTAGACAATAAACCCTGTCAGTTGGTGCATTACTAAATTAAAGTGTTTTGTAAACAAACATAAAAAATATGTAATAAAAAATAAGGCAGTTTTTATATAAAATAAAATGTATTATAATTTATAACATATTTATATAACAAATATTTATTATATTTGTAACCAAACATTAAAAAAATGCAATAAAAAATTGCACGTAAGGAAATTTTAATTTTATAATAAAAATATTATAATATAAATATATTATAATTTATTATACTAACTTTTTAATGATATAATTATTTTTCTACTCCAGTTTATTGTTGAAATACAAACATTTAAATAGTGGATGTTATAACCTGTGTTCATGATGGATTTATTCAAACATGCATTAGATATTGAAGAACACGTTAAGTTAAAATATAATCAATATGTAATATAGTGCATATATTTAGCAAAATGCTTCTTTCTAGAGTTCATTTTTCTAGCTAACTATTCAGTTTTTCTGTTTCTTTTAACACCTTCTGATGTTCATTCATGTTTATTTTGTGCCGTAACTAGTAGTAAAGAGCAAGAGATGATCAGTTCACGTGAGGCTACAGCAATCTGTCATGCCAAATTAAAGAGCACCGAAACCAAATTTATTGTTTGAATTTCATGATAAAATAGACAGAATTTGAAAGCTGGGACTTTGTTTCATATCAAAAGTAACAAAGCGCAAGGATTATTGTGATTTATTGGATGTGAGGCATTACAAACAATGTTTCATGAAGTTTTGTTCATGCATCAACTGAAAACAGCATAGATTGATTCTTGGAATTTAAAAATCGATATTGGTTCATTATATTTTCTAATGCATATGCTACAGCCTTTGGGAAAATGGATTGAAATTAGTTGGGTTTTTCCGAGAGAAGTGTTTTTTGTGTGTAGAACTGTCAGATATTGCGTTGGATTTCAGTTAGGATGCTGCTTTAGAAGACAGATGCGGATGTATTGCTAAATTTACACTGCAAAGGCGGCACAGAAGCGCTTCTGAAGTGGCATTTAGGCATCTTTACACACTGTTTATAATGCTGCTCAGAGGAGGCATAAATGCATTTACACAGCAATTACAACTGTATACTTTGATACTGGAGGCTGTCAGAGCAGGCATCTTTTAGTCTGGCTTTTATGCTGAATTTTGAGCAGGCACAGAGCAGCCTTAACTCACCTTATGATGGATAACCAGACAGATTCAGATGCAAATGCACAAATAACAGCCATTTCTTACCTTATAATCTTTCAGATTGGTGTCATATCTTTCGCCGCCTTCAACTCCTCTTCTAGAAATAATGCCGTTCGCAACAAAACTATCCCCTGAAAGTGGATTTGAAAAGCATTAGGAAATGTTCTGCAACGTCCAAGCCATAAATAGTTAATGTATAACAAAAATAAGACTCAAAACTGTGTCAAATGCAAAACTCACCCTCAGGATTTTCCCGACGTTTGCAAGCTGCATCCCAATGACAAAGACAAAAATCTGAGTATTATTCATAACATAGTTATGCATGTGCATTTCAAGAGCATGCATAGATAGGATTGGCAAAATATGTGTCCAAATGATATATAAATGGATGGTTTTCCGATTATTATGACTATGTTTAATCAATGTTGTCCTAAAGATCTGATCATTACCTCCATAAGACCTCAGGAGGAATTTTTTTATATCAGAAATGACATTTTTCAGTATTTAGAGAAAAACGAAGCTACTTTCATGATGTAAGAATCATAATCTAATGACATTTCTAATCTCAGAACTTTTATTCTGCTGGTCTGACTGTCTGAGATGCATTCGATTCTATTTATAAGCCAATAGAAAACTAACAATAATATTAAAAGGCCAACAAATAATAATATTCCAGCCTAATAACAAATGGAAAATTCAACCTTTCAACACTTAAAAAAAAAAGTTAAGAAAAAGTCATTTAAAAAACAACACAAAAAGTTAAAAGCTATATTTAAATAGTAGAACAGACTAGATTAAAATCATGCTACAAGACAGAAAAGTTCCTTTAACTCAATAATCAGCAATAAACATACGCGTACACACATATTTAGTGATTATGTGACTGGTAGATGTGTAACTCACCATGTTTTGAGTGAAGTTTCCCCATTGTATCACTGCTGTGGTTAAGAGAACTTGTGCATCTCTCGGTCCAAGTTGAACATTATATCCATATATATTCAGAGGAATAAAAAAGACAAATCCCTCAGATTCAGGAAACACACGAGCGACTTTAATACAGAAGAGCGAAGAAAAACATCTGTCGGCGGAGCTCAAGAGATGATGGTCCGCTGCAGATGAAGATGTGAAGCGAAGTGAAGTGCAGGAGAAAGGGGCACCTTCAGTTCAGTTCAGTTCAGTCCGGCCCCCTGCAGCGCCACTGCTGCCCCCTACAGGACATGTGTTAGAGAACTAACACAGGCAGCACACTACTTCATCAGCTGATTCTGAAATGCTATGTTTAAGTACGCAAATGAGGTGATATTAAATTAAATATGCACTTATTTTCAACATTTCCTGAACTGAAATCTGAACATTGGATAAAGCCAGGTTCATTTTGTTGATATTTTAGAGTCAAAGGATTTTATGAAGAGGATTTTAAAAATCTATTTTTTAGAACTCCATAAATCTGAGCAACATCTAGAGTACAGAATAGAGATTTTGACTTGGACCAGAAAGAAACAACTTAGCACGTAGTCTGTACAAGCAGCCTAAACTGTCCCTTTTGTAGTTCTTTAAACACCAGCACAAGCTCAGGAAAGCATCTGGTGTACTTGAAGTGGAAGACTGACGTGACTAATGCAGACTGCAATGATAATGTTGCACTTGATGCATTAATATGAGAAAATTCAGAACAAATATGCAAATTCAGATTTTCAGCAGCACAATGGAAAAGATCAGGACTCCTCAGGCGCCGCTGATGACAGCTCATCTGAACCTCTGTTATTACTCTCTCCTCAACATGCTCATATTCTTCTCTGGGACTTCACAAACGATCCACCCGTGCCAACTTGTGGTTTAACGTCTCTGACGAGTTCCACAGCTGTTAAATCCAAAGCCAGCTCCTCCAGGGTCACTGGTTTCCTGATGGGATCTTCACAGTTCAGATCATTCAGCAGATGCATGCAAAGCAACGTGCTTTACACCAGACCTGAACTCTTAAAGTATTTCTTAAAAGTATTTCCTTCTCCTGTTGTGAGTGACTCATCTGTTTACAAAAACGCCATTATAATATTTCATCAGACTGTAATGACTTTCCATTTCAGCTGACGTCATTAATCTCTCTTTTCTCAAGTACTTGTCAGACAGAAACACTTTTAATAATTCAATTCGCTCAATTCCTAAACTACTGAAAACTGAAATTTCAGAGACAAAAGTTGAGTCTGTGAAGCTGAACTTGAGAACTTGTCTCACACTTTTTATTTAGACTTATAAATATCAGCCAATAATCATTTTCACATTAAGGCTAATAAACGATAAATGATAACCAATATTATAAATCTATACTACGTGAAGAAAATTGATACACTGTAAAAACTAAAATAAAGTTTTTATTTATAATTAAATATCGGCCAATAAACAATCTTTTTCATATTATTTATTTATTTAGTCATTTAGCAGACGCTTTTATCCAAAGCGACTTACAAATGAGGACAACAGAAGCAATCAATTGTAGTATTAAAACAACTAAAAACAGATCCAAAACTAAAAGCTAAAACTTTATAAATACGACTTATACACATTTTAAAAATAAAGAAATTAAATAAAAATGACAAATGCATACAATATTAAGGCCAATAACCGATAAATGGACGATATTTTAAATCAACACTTTTTAAAGAAAATTGATAGACTGTTAAAACTAAAGTAAATAGTTTTTATTTTTAATTAAATATTACGTATCAGCCAATAAATAATCATTTTCACATTAAGGCCAATAACCGATAAATGGCCGATATTATATATTTATACTACTTAAAGGAAAACTGATACAATCTAAAAACTAAGGTAAATTGTTTTTTATTTAGAATTAAATATCAGCCAATAAATAATAATTTTTACATTAAAGGCACAATATGTAATTTTCGCCGCTAGAGGGCGCGTGTTCAAAACAAAGAAACAAAGGCATAGTTTGATGGCGCTGTGACTGAGTGTGGAATCATGGGAGTTGTGGTCTTCATCCCCACAGCCGATGCAATCAGACGGGACTCGGGCAGAAATCATGTCCGTGGATGAGCTAATGATTTATTAACGTAGTAGAATGAAGCAGAGTGAGGCTGAAAGCTGTCGAAGCGAAACGAGGCGCTGAACGAGCGCGACACACGGCTCGAAAGCAGCGGAGCTTTTATTATGCCACAGTCGAGTACTTCCGCTGCTTCCGGTCGTGCGTATGTGGGGTAAAGCAGCAGAGCTTTTATTATGCCACAGTCGAGCGCTTCCGGTCCTTCCGGTCGTGCGTATGTGGGGTAAAGCAGCAGAGCTTTTATTATGCCACAGTCGAGCGCTTCCGGTCCTTCCGGTCGTGCATATGTGGGGTAAAGCAGCGGAGCTTTAGTCCGTGGATGAGCTAATGATTTATTAACGTAGTAGAATGAAGCAGAGTGAGGCTGAAAGCTGTCGAAGCGAAACGAGGCGCTGAACGAGCGCGACACACGGCTCGAAAGCAGCGGAGCTTTTATTATGCCACAGTCGAGTACTTCCGCTGCTTCCGGTCGTGCGTATGTGGGGTAAAGCAGCAGAGCTTTTATTATGCCACAGTCGAGCGCTTCCGGTCCTTCCGG
>NW_015506486.1:46299-46505 GCF_001515645.1 Sinocyclocheilus grahami | reverse complement strand
GCTTTTCTTATGCCACCGTCCTCCGCTTCTGCTCCTTCCGGTCGTGCGTATGTGGGGTAAAGCAGCGGAGCTTTTATTACGCCGCAGTCGAGTGCTTCCGCTCCTTCCGGTCGTGCGTATGTGGGGTAAAGCAGCGGAGCTTTTATTACGCCACAGTCGAGCGCTTCTGCTCCTTCCGGTCGTGTGTATGTGGGGTAAAGCAGCGG
>NW_015506486.1:36538-45164 GCF_001515645.1 Sinocyclocheilus grahami | reverse complement strand
GAGCTTTTATTATGCCACAGTCGAGCGCTTCCGCTCCTTCCGGTCGTGCGTATGTGGGGTAAAGCAGTGGAGCTTTTATTATGCCACAGTCAACCGCTTCCGCTGCTTCCGGTCGTGCGTATGTGGGGTAAAGCAGTGGAGCTTTTATTATGCCACAGTCAACCGCTTCCGCTGCTTCCGGTCGTGCGTATGTGGGGTAAAGCAGTGGAGCTTTTATTATGCCACAGTCAACCGCTTCCGCTGCTTCCGGTCGTGCGTATGTGGGGTAAAGCAGTGGAGCTTTTATTATGCCACAGTCAACCGCTTCCGCTGCTTCCGGTCGTGCGTATGTGGGGTAAAGCAGTGGAGCTTTTATTATGCCACACTCGAGCGCTTCCACTCCTTCCGGTCGTGCATATGTGGGGTAAAGCAGTGCTGTTTAATCATAGTAGATACATTTGAACGTTCTGTTATAATGCTACTCTGTGCGGTCGTCACCGGTCTATTAAAACGCATGACATATTAAAACGTCTTTGGTGTTTTAAATTTTCTACAAAACAAAACCGGAAATTGAGGAATTATGACATCACTGGCAGGCGACACAATGACCAGGGATGAGCCACTAGTTAAAATTGCTATTTCTCTGGATTTAAACATTCTTCGAAACATTTGGGATAATGTTAGTACACAAGTCAGCAAAATATATAACACTCTTCTAGTGATTTTTGGATATTTTAATAAAAAAAACTGTTAAATGATGTGCCTTTAAGGGCAATAAATCACTAAAGGGCTGATATTATAAATCTATGCTATGCTGAAAAAAAATGGTGTAGAAAAATTTTTCACTCAGAAATTACTTGTAAATTTCACAATTACAAAGACACCGTAACATTCAATTAAATGTAAACTTTTAAGAAAAAGACTGAAATAGTATTTTTTTGTAACACTTACTCTAATAATATGTTTTATGTACAACTTTGAAAACATGTTTACACTGTACCTTTAAAAAAAAAAAAAAAAGTAAACACTAAAACTAACAAATAGCTTAGAAGTTTAATAGAAATTTTAAATAAGTTAAGCAAAATTGTATTTTCTTGATTACAAAAAAAACTTCAGCCAGTCAGCAGTTTTTTCAGAAAGTGCAAAACTCTAGTTGGCAATTCATACTTGCACGATCACCAAAGGAACATTTTTTCACATGCAATTAGTTAGAGAAAGACAAAAAAAGAAAAACAAGAGATGAAAGCAAATTGCGTTTGCAATATCTGTTGCAATACTTAAAGAGCGGAGACTTGCAAAAATCATTCTTTTATTTCAAACAAAAGCTCATGTATCTCTCTTCAATCCTACAGAACAGCCTTAAACGTCTCGTGTTATTAACTCTTCAACTAATGTATTACTATTGGCAGCTCCATTGATATTCCAGCGCTTGAGGCCAGAAACCCGAAAACTGTTGAGAAATTCAGCAGCATTATAGTGTTTGCTTTGTTTAGGAACTCGCTGGCAGTTTCGAACCACAAAAGTGGTATAAAACACTGCAACAATAAGGCTTTTGACAATTTTTTTTCTTGTTTTTGGACGAGGAACTGTCAGGAAGAGAAAAAAGCCTGCAGACATTGCAATTATGGCTTTGTTTATCTAGTCTGCAGCCTGACACGTTTTAATCTCACATCATATCAGAGGAATGCCATACAGATACCTGCACAATGATGGCTCGTAGGTGTTTACCTGTTTGATCCGGTCTCGGCGGGAGACGGTACTCATCAAGCATCTCTTTGTGATTATGGGATTTGCATAGATTCAAGTTGTGAGAATTTGTTTTTTCCAAACAGCACAACAAAGCAGGGCGCTTTAAATATGGTGTCAAACTGGTTTCTAAACGACAAAAGGTCAAACAACATGTGAGAAAGCTGACTCCGAATGAATGCATGTTATGCATTTTAGTTTTTGTTTTATACCTTAAATCTCTTCGAAATTAAAGTAAACAACCAGTATCTGACAGGAACAAAATACATCAGTGTCACACAATCAGTTGCATTAGAAACACTTCAAAGTTTGAAAATACAACTTCGTACTGATCTTAATTACTTTTTAATTCATGTTTACAAAAAGCAGCTTGCGGTTTGAAAACCTTTGCTCCTAAACACTAGAATACGGAAATCAATTTGACTGTAGCTTCTGATCACACTGCAAAAAAGTAATGTTCTCCTGCAGTATTTTAGTCGTTTTCCAGTGCAAATGTCTAAGATGCATTCACTTGAAAGGCAATAAGCCATCTTATTTTCTGTGAAATGGATCAAAATTAAGCGAGTTTGTTTAAAACAAAAACAAATATCTGCCAATAGAGTCAGAAACATCAACTTAAATCAAACACAAAAAAGTAATTTTATAATATTTGTTCTTGCTTTAAGCATAAACTCACTCCGTTTTGTTCAATTTCTCAGAAAATTTGACTTAATTTCTTCATTTTGCATCTCAAGTAAATGCATCTTGATTTAAGGATTTCGATATTTGTACTTGAAAACCAAAACACTGAGGAATTAATTTTTTGCAGTGCATGTAATTTTTAATGCCATGACTTTTCTGCTATGATTTAGGACCTTTTTAATGCTTTAAATTGTGGAAGGGCGATTTAAGACTTTTTAAGACCCCAAAAAATATTCAGGCTTTGCTCAGAAAGCCAGCAAAAATGCCAAATAAAATAAACATAAATCATAAAAAAAATTTGATTTGTACAAACCTCTTGCATGATGACAATGAGGACAGTCAGTCCTAAAGACTGGATTTGAAATCCAAATCAAAACTGAATGCATGTTAGCACACAAACCCGGTTTGTTTTTCAAATAGTTTCTAATATAACTAAGTGTTGGTGCATCTGATAATATCTACAGTATTTGAGGCGTTTGATGCATGCTGTTTTTCCTGCACTAGCACCATTATGACACCTACTGGTTGCAATGTATAAATTACAGTGGCTTAAACTAAAACATTTTAGGTCCAATTCAGAAAAAAAGATGCAAAAGGAGTTATTTTTTTCTCTCATTTAATTAAATGATTTAAATATATACATATATAAAACTTGAACATAAAAAAAAAACTTTTTTTTTTTCATATGCAAATAGCAGCTGCTACATTGCACATTTCAAACATGGATTTTGGACACCACATCTTCAGCTTATGAATATCTTATGTTACCTAGCAGATGACTCATAGTCTCATAGATAAGTGCCGTTTTAAACTCTCAAATGTGAAATAAAACAACACTGGCTTGTTCTAGGACAACATTAGCAACATGTTCAGAGGATGAAGCTGGTGAACGGACTAGAAACGTTGAATTAGCAAACAAAACAAGAAGAAACCTTTATGATACAACAGCAGAACGTCAGTCGCTCAAACACAGTTGACCAAACTCGCCTGCTCCTGTCTCTGTTTGTCCACGGCGCGCTCCATCGCTTTCAGAAAACCCTCGACTGTCAATGTGGAGGACTGGAGACAGAAGAGTTGACGTGATCACAACAAACAAAGACTAAACTGCAAATTTAATTTCTGCTGTAAAAAAATAAACAGATTAAAGAAATCTGTGGTCTGTGATGCACATTGTATATTAATGCACCAACTTAAGTCAGGACACTGCAAGCTTGCTTTTGCATGCACTAGTACATTTTTGAGATTTTGTACTATTTTGCTTCCATAGCATGTCTTCTTTCAGACTACAGGAAAGAAAACATCCAAAATACACATTTAAGTATCTGTATAAGTGTCTGTAGATTTAAATTCCAATACATATCTTTAAATGCCATGGGATTTTTTCTCTAGAGTTTTTTTTAAATGTATATATACACATATATCATTCACCTGGTTTATGCGACATTTTAATCCTGAAACCACGTTGTTGTTGTTTTTTGGCTGTTGACAGTATTTTCTGATTAATGGAGTGATGAATATGAGACATTCAAAATATCTTTAATTTTTCAACAAAATGAGACAAGAATTTTGAACTTGACTTTGTCCTATGTTCAGATTTCTGTACTTGAAATGTATGCAGATTTGTGCATATTGCATTAGATAATGCCTAGATTAATATTATCACCTGTACTGGGGCTAACACGTTACAAGTAACGCGAGTTGCGTAATCAGATTACTTTTTCCAAGAAACTAGTCAAGTAACACATTATTTTTTAATTTACAAGAAAATATCTAAGTTACTTTTTAAAATACGTAACGACAGTTACTTTGTTTTCCCAATTTCTTCCCATGTTGAGAGAAATTGAACTTTTTTTAATATTAAAAACAAACAAGCAAGCCCAGCCCAGACGGAAAAAAGAAAAAGCGCAAAAGTAAAGTAACGCATTACTTTCCATAAAAAGTAACTAAGTAACGCAATTAGGTATTTTTTTTAGATAGTAATGCAATATTGTAATTGTAAGTAACTTTCCCCAACACTGATTATTACAGAATTGTAATGGTCAAATAGTAACATTTCTTAAATGTGACTGTATTTGTACTGGTTGAAAAATATAATTTTTTAAAATACATTTGTGTGCTGAATTATGTTGTGAATTCACTTACTGTATCCAAAAATAATGGTGAACTATTGCATATTTATGTATAATTTATCTCTAAAAAAAACTTGGTGATTTTTTTTTTGTGGCTGTCGACAGTATTTTCTGGAAGGATAAAAAGATGATATCCAAAATAAACACTAATATGTATAATAATGTGCTCTGGAAATGTTCAATTAGATAATGGTTTGTTTGCATATTTAAACATAACACTTGAGAACACTTATGATACAAAACAATAGTCTTAATGTACTGTGATTAATCAACTTGCCTTGCTTGTCAACCGTAAACCTAATGATAGAATTAGTCTAATGAACAATATTACTTATTGAAGAATTGTTTATTCTGATTATTATTAATAATAAATGCTGTTGCCATCCTTGCATCACAGCATTAACCCACTCAAGGTCATGCACTGCAGTGCTTTACCATGCTTTAATACTAAAAGCATCACATATAACATTGTACACAGACGAGTACCTTTCCATAGAGCGCATGAGCCAGAAATGGGATTTTCCTCAAGGCTCGTCCACTGAGTCCCACACTCCTCCTGTGCAGAAAGAGACACTCGTGAAGATCCATTCTCTGAGACTTTCAGCACTAGTTGCATTAAAAGCAAACACTCACTGGGCGAGGTTCCTCAGGGTTAAGCTCAGACGGGTCACGTCGCTCTCCATGAAGTTCATGGTGCCCAGTTCCTCCAAACTCAGCAGCTGCTGTCTGGGGTAGATGATGTGACGCTGCAGGGAAGGTTCAGATCGATACGGCCGTGTTCAGCAGAAGAATAGAGACGTTCAATAGTTAAAGGAACTGAAAACACGCTCACCTTCATGAGTTCCTCCAGACAGGACAGATAGATGTGGAATATGGCGCTGGCGCTCGGGGGGCCGATGTACTGCTTTATATCAGCTCGGTCCACAAAGGCCAGATCGATCTTTTCTGTGACGTTGGATGTGGTGAGGATGACAACATTTGGGTGCCTGAATCAGCGAAACACAAGGTTTGTATTAATTGCACATGAACCCATCCATTATATGATGTATTTCAACATGCATTTTGCATTAAAAGGAGGGCAAGATGGCATCAGACGGTGGAATAGGTTATTATATTATGATGAAACACTACAAAAATAAACCTTTATTTATTGAAATATCCTTTACAATGAATCATGCACAATAAGAGCAAGAAGGTGCATTAAGTAACTAGTCATTCTGATTTCAAGCATGCCTCTGTAGATGAACGTGAGCGGAGCAGAACAGATGAAGAGGAACTGACCGTTTGATCTGGTCGAGCTGGGTCAGAACTGAATTGACCACCCTAATAGCGTCAGACGGCTCCGTTCCTGCTTGAGCGGCGCTCCGCGAGGCTGTGAGACTCTCCACCTGACGAACACACATCATTAACCCTCAGAAACTCAGGGGAGCAGAACTGCAATGTTTGTATACAGCGAACTTTCACTAAATACGGGTAAAACATATTAAATGCCACAGCTTGCTCAAGTCACAAAATGCAAGATTTTTAACACTTTTGTAACAAATTTATACATTTATAAAGAAATTGTTCAACATTTAATAATATTTTATTTTATTATTTTAATTGTTTTATTTTATTCCAATATTTTATTATTACTTTTATTTATATTTTGTTATTATATTATATATTTTATTATTATTATTATTTATATTTATATATGTCTAGTGATGGAAAAAAATTAAATGCACTAAAATTTTGAATTGTAATATATATTTTTTGAATTGTACAAACAATGCAACGTTGGGTCTTTTTTGTTTTCTGACACAATGGAGCCATTCAATGAATGGCACAAAAATTATGCACATTTTTAGGCTGTTTTCCAAGCTCATTCATATAACAAAAAAAGCTTTTTTTGTATCAAATTACATTAAGTGGTATTGAAATTACTATATTCTATTTAAAATATGCTTTAATAATATTATTACAGTATTTCAATGGTCAAATAGCAAAATTTCTTAACTTTTCATGACTGTATTTTTAGCGGTTGAAATAAGTTATTTTCCAAATACATTTTTGTGCTCAATTGTGTTGTAAATTTTAAACTTTCACTTACTGGGTCTATAAAATTGTGGTGAAATATTGCATATTTATATTTTATTTACTTCTAAAACCACAGAGATTTTTTTTCTGGTGATTTATAGTGATAAAAAGAGATATCTAAAATACTCTTACATGTCTAAAATGTTCCGGAAATGTATGCAGAAATTAGTGCATATTTAATAAGATTTGTTTAAACAAAATAAATTCAGAAAACTTGTACTAAATACCCAGAGCTGCGTTGTTCCAAATTATTTTGCTTATAAATTTTGCCTAAACAAAATTATTTTTATAACTAATGGTTTGTTAAAGACATGTTAAAGGATGACAAAACAATGAATATGAAAAGTATCAAAATATCAAAGCTGGTTTGGAAAAATTGTGCTGGAATTGAAATCAAGCAACCAATAAAAGTGATTTCACTCAGACTTGATTCTAATCAAATGATCATTCATTAAAGGATGTGAATTACAATGTTTCACCATGAGCTGCTTTTGTTGTGCCAATATCACTGTAAAGCAAGCGTTCTTGTGGTTTATCGCTTTTATTAGCCAGTCTAAAGTGGTCTGGTCCGGTGGAAGACCGGTCTGAACAGCTGTTATGTACCCAAAACCCCTCTAAAACCATCAGTCTAGAGACCAGATTTAAGAGCCAACAAACCACCTTAGACTGGTTTAAGTGGTTTTGTTAAGCAAGGGTGAGTCAAGTGCAACAAAATAAAAGACATGAGTGAACATTAATGATGTAAAAAACAGAGAACCTCATCTATCAGGACAAACACCAGGGCATCTTTATCATCGATGAGCTCCTGGATCTTCTGAAACATCTTTGTGACCAGTTTCCCGCTCTGTAAAAGCAGTCAGATGTTAATGAGGTTTCAGACACGGATCTGAGGAAGCGTTTCAGAGCAGACGGATCCAGCTGTACCTCTGAGAACCACTTGGAGAAGAGGCTGTGGCTGTTGATCTCCACGAACTGGCTGTGTGCATATCTGTTTAGAGTGGAAACACACAAATAATGATGACACGGGACGCCCAGAAGCTGCCTTTTTGATTTTATGAAGGTGTCTCACCTGCCAGACAGTCTGATGGAGAGTTTCTGGGCAAGTCCTTTACACAGAGACGTCTTCCCTGTGCCAGGCGGCCCTGAGGGGTTAGGAAAGACGCGCAACTGTATAAACATGGCAGAAGACAGAAAGTGCTGAGCTTTCAAGCAAGCTTTTACTGTCTTACCGTGAAGTAACACGACACGATTCCAGGCAATCAAATTGCTGTCGACATTTCTGTCAGAGAAGAAAATTGTTGTCGAAACATAATCCAAGAGCTGGAGAGACAAAGTGAAGACAAAGGTCATGTTATGGGTTATATATGCTAGTGTAAAAAAAATACAACACTTCAACAGATAAGACTTAAGCACTGTGTGTGTGTACTGTATATACACTACTGTTCATAAGTTTGGGATCAGTAAGACTTGTAATGTTTTTTAAAGAAGTCTCTTCTGCTCACCAAGATGCATTTATTTGATCAAAAATACAGTAAAAACAGGAAAAATTGTGAAATATTATTGTAATTTTAAAAACTGTTTCTTATGTGAATATCTGTTAAACTGTAATGTATTTCTGTGATGCGCAGCTGTATTTCCAGCATCATTACTCCAGTCTTCAGTGTCACATGATCTTCAGAAATCAGTATAATATGCTGATTTATTATTAGAATTATCAACAGCTGTGCCGCCAAATTTTTTTGGGGAATCTGCTATACTTTTTTCAGGATTCTTTGATGAATAAAAAGTTAAAAAGAACAGCATTTATTCAAAATATAAATCTTTGCTATCACTTCTTATTAATTCAACACATCCTTGCTGAATAAAAGTTTTAATTCCTTTCAAAAAAAGAAAGAATAAAAATGTACTGACCGCAGACTTCTGAACGGTAGTGTATATTGTTAGAGAAGATATCTATTTTAAATAAATGCTCTTCTTTTTAACTTTTTATTCATCAAAGAATCCTGAAAAAA
>NW_015506486.1:30104-35506 GCF_001515645.1 Sinocyclocheilus grahami | reverse complement strand
CAAAATATAAATCTTTGCTATCACTTCTTATCAATTTAACACATCCTTGCTGAATAAAAGTTTTAATTTCTTTCAAAAAAAGAAAGAATAAAAATGTACTGACCGCAGACTTCTGAACGGTAGTGTATATTGTTAGAGAAGATATCTATTTTAAATAAATGCTCTTCTTTTTAACTTTTTATTCATCAAAGAATCCTGAAAAAAAGTATTACAGGTTCCAAAAAAATATTTAGCAGCAACAGTTTCAACACTGATAATAAATAAGCATATTATACTGATTTTTTAACTTTTTATTCATCAAAGAATCCTGAAAAAAAGTATCACAGGTTCCAAAAACAATATTAAGCAGCAACAGTTTCAGCTCTGATAATAAATAAGCATATTATACTGATTTCTGAAGATCATGTGACACTGAAGACTGGAGGAATGATGCTGAAAATACAGCTGCGCATCACAGAAATACATTACAGTTTAATGTATATTAAAATAGAAAAACTTTATTTTACATCATAATAATATTTCACAATATGAATTTTTTTCCTGTATTTTTGATCAAATAAATGCAGCCTTGAGGAGCATAAGAGACTCCTGTAAAAAACATTAAAAATCGTTCTGATCCCAAACTTTTGACCGGTAGTGTGTGTATATATATCTATATATTTATATCAAACATGTATATCAAATAACCTCTGCTGTGACACAGGATTTTGGTTATACCGTCTATTTCTGCCAAGCCAATAAGCATAATTCTGCTACATAATTTAAGTAATTCCAAGATAACTGTGAATATGCTTGTCTTACTTGTGTTTTGATGCCTTCCTCATAAATCAAACTTTCCCAAATGCCATGAAACTCAGCTGGAAGACATGAAGAAGAAAATGAGGAGGATGATGTTGTAGTCTTATACTATGTAGCTCTCTGGAACAACGTACTGTGTAGATGTGTGTTTGTTTTTTCATGCCTTTTTTGTGGTGAAAACCATACTTTAGATTAACATTTAATTAAGACCCATTTGTCCCATAAAAATTAAATTTGCCTTAACTTCGATTAAAAACATTTTCAATGCTGTCAAAACAATAAAAAGATTCTCAGGGGAGTAGAAATATTACAATCACATAAAATATATTTTATTATTTATATTTTCCAATTTTGGTTAAAGTTTTAGTAATTTAGTTGTGTTTTTGACATTTTAAGTAGTTTTGTTTCTTTACACATGCCTATATAGATCAATTCATTCAGTTTTAGTTCATCAAATTAATATGAGAAACGTTTCCTTTCAGGTAGATTAAATGTTTTTTATAAAATAAAAAAGTTTTAGGTTTAGTTAAGTATAACCCTGACACAGAAGAGCACTGACTCAAATAACTATTTTTAAGGGAACAGTTAATGCAAAAAAGAAAATTCTGTTATTATTTTATGCCTCCATGTCACTCCAAACCTTATTATCATTTAAAAAAAAAATTTCCAGTGAAACAGACAATAACACATTAGGTAAAATGTTTAAGCTGCTATTTTCCATTCAATTCTATTCTATTTGAAATGCATGCAGATTTAAACTGACAAGCTCAAAAAAAGGACAAAAAAAACATGTGTTAAAAATCTACTTGCATTATATTACAGACATAATAAGAGCATACAGGTTTGGAACAAGTACATAATCACAGAATTCTCATTCCATTAAAGGAATCGTTGAATGTGATTTGCATTAAAAAGGGGCGTGTCATGCATAATCACCTGCTGGGAGGAGCCAATGATTGGCAGCCGAAAGCTCCTCCTCCTCTTCCAGAGCAAGCATGCTCGGACTGTCATCATTCAGAGAGAAAATATGGATACAAAGGTTGTGAACCTTCAGATCCACAAGCTGTAGGATATAAAAGAAATATCACACCCATAAACCTCAGACTAAAAAAATAACATGTAAAAACTCCTCAAAACTGGAATGCATTAGACTTTCCAAAATTCAGTATATGATATGTGACTGCAGCACAAAAGCAGTGTTAAGTCGCTGGGGTATATTTGTAGCAATAGCCAACAATACATTGTATGGGTCACAATTATACATTTTTCTTTTATGCCAAAAATCATTAGGATATTAAGTAAAGATCATGTTCCATGAAGATATTTTGCCCCCAAAAAAGACTCTTAGGCCTGGTTTGTTGTGGTCCAGGGTCACCTCGCAGAAACTAGCAAACAGCTAACTGTCGTAAACATCACGCAGGATCTCGCGAATGGAACATGTGTTTTCTGCTTTCCTGGGTCTACTGGTGTCTATTTTGTTAGCTGCCGTGTTTATTAACAGATAAAGTAAATAGAGAAAGCAGGGTAGACATAAACACACTCACCTCAGACAAACTCGAACTTACCGCGCTCACGCTGACGTCAGCCTGCCCCGGAAACGACGCCAGCCTGAAACCGGAAGTTAGCTGCTAATGTTGTTGTTGTTGTTGTTTTGTCGAAGAACGGCAGCGAGACAGAAATCCGCAAGATTAAACCTGATTTTGACTCAGAAATAAGGGCAGAAATGGGGAAGAAGCACAAGAAACACAGACCCGAGTGGAGAAAGGTCGAAGGAGGTAACGTTAAGATGCATTTGAAAATCGCTGTAATTCATTCGAAGTGTTCTGCTAGTCTGTGTATCATTCTATAGATACATGATATATCTGTTTTCATTCATACAGAAACACACAAATAATACATTTTAATTCATGATTATTTATTTTGGGCGTTGTCTGAATCGTGTTGTTGTTGTTGTTGTTTTGTCGAAGAACGGCAGCGAGACAGAAATCCGCAAGATTAAACCTGATTTTGACTCAGAAATAAGGGCAGAAATGGGGAAGAAGCACAAGAAACACAGACCCGAGTGGAGAAAGGTCGAAGGAGGTAACGTTAAGATGCATTTGAAAATCGCTGTAATTCATTCGAAGTGTTCTGCTAGTCTGTGTATCATTCTATAGATACATGATATACCTGTTTTCATTCATACAGAAACACACAAATAATACATTTTAATTCATGATTATTTATTTTGGGCGTTGTCTGAATCGTGGGGATTTCAATTGTTTGATTCTAAAGACCTCCATCCTAAAATATGTAAGACCCAGTTTATATTGTGAGCTTGTAATATTAATATTATAGATGTGTAGAATATTATTGGTTTATATATATTATGTTTCCATTCCATTACTACGTTTAGTTTTCTCTACTCTCTGTACTGTACTGTACGGTACTGTAAAATGTATCATTTATTTACTTTAATACATTTTCTGTTATTCATTTATTTGTTATTTTGCTAATATGTTTTTTTTATCTTATTTCTATTATTTATTTGAATTTTAAAAATATTTATTTATTTATTATTTGATCAAAATTATTTAATTATTATTTTAATAAAAAATTTTATTTAGTTAGTTTATACTATTTTTTTTTATTAAATAAACAATTAATTTATTATATATTATTTTATTGTTTATTTACTTAGTTTAATATTATTATTATTATAATTATTTACATTTGTTACCCTGTCCCCGGACCCTATTTTGAAACCCCTGGTCTAAACGATTATCGTAAAGGAAATACACACCTCTAGAGGGTTTTTATTGCTGTATTTAGTTTAACAGGACTATCAGGGTGGGGGTATTTTGTTGTATTTACACTATAGTATTGTGATGCTCCTTGTAGTCTATTACTAGAAGTGAATGAGAAGTTCCTCCAGAACAGCAGAATAATGTCATTAAGTCATGTACCAAATAAATCTTCAATTTCGACTCTTGATGGCTTTGTGTGTGGTTTTTCAGACTACGAGGACAAACCCCTGGATAAACCCCTGAAGCTGGTGCTCAAGGTGGGCGGCAGTGAAGTGACCGAGCTCTCCGGATCCGGACACGACTCCAGTTACTATGACGACCGCTCTGACCACGAGTGGGAGAGGCACAAAGAGAAGAAAAAGAAGAAGAAGAAGAAATCGGAGAAAGAGAAATATGTAGATGATGAGGATAGGAGGAGGAGGAAGGTGAGTGAAAGAGCGACTCTTAAACACTCATATTTAGACATTGAATCGTGCAGTCCATATTGTGCACAGAATGAGAATATTCAAGATGCATATTCATCATATCGGATGAGCTAATACTGTATGGACTGCATGGAATACTGTGTCACACGATGCAATGCTTTTGACCTTTCCAGTGTGATGAGTGAACCAGAAGTGATATTTCAGGCTATTTCTTCCCTTATAATTTGAGCGGACTGCCAAAAGTTAAGACATTTTTACACAAAAATCGGATTCAGAATGCAGTAACTAAAGTAACTAATTTCAAGAGAATAATTGGATGTTACTTGATGAATTAAACATGTAACATAATGCAACGTAAACCTGAAAGAAATACAAACTATATAGGCATTTAAAAACAAAAATAGCAAAAGCACTCAACAAAATTGCTAAAACGTTAACAAACATTATACTGAAAATGGAAAATCTAAAAACAAATGCTATTAATAAAACTATAATAATATTTAGTGTTATAAAATTGAAATATAAGTAAAACTTTTTTTTTATTATTTCAGGGGGTTGCCAAAACAACATTTATCTTTGTAAATGTAGTTTAACTTAATGCACTAAAATTGAAATAAACATTAATAAAAAAATATATATAGACACATTTTATTTAACCCTTTAACTGTCACCCGTCCCCTCTGTGGGACGCCTAAGTTTACTTTACTATATTACAATTAAATCCTAATCTAATCATGACCAACTATATATCGTTGGAAAGGTCTAAGACTCCTAAATAGATATTTTACCAATGTTTTTGTAAAAAATTATGCAGGAAAAGTAATAGATTAATTTATGACAAGAGTGCACCTCCAAAATCTACATCATAACAGGAGTTCTGACCTTTGTCAAAAAAAGTCGTCTTTGTTGCCTTTTTCTCGATCACACTTTAGAAATAATCAGAAATTATATATCAATTGAAAACTTTAAATCTCAAAATTCATCCTTTGAAACCCATTTTAAAATCAAACATTGCATTACCATGAAAATGGTACATCGATGTCATGTTACAAAATGTTTTCGTTCATGAATTATAAAAATGTAAGTTTGGATCGTGCACTTTCACGTCTGTGTTCAAAAATGGGAGTGACAGTTAAAGGGGTTAAAAAAAACAAAAAAATGACAAAACACAACAAAATTACTAAACAAATTAAAATGGAAATGCAAAAATAATTCAATATATATATATATAAAAAATTATAATAGTATCTCAGTGATACTAAAATAACACTATATTGCAAAGGCCAAAGCCACTCACATTTTTTTTTTATCTAGTTACTTACCTTTCATCTTACAAATGCTGTGTGTATTTGATTCAGGAGGAGAAAAAGAAAAAGCGTGAGGGAGAGCAGTC
>NW_015506486.1:27203-29980 GCF_001515645.1 Sinocyclocheilus grahami | reverse complement strand
AACAAAGTTACTGGGTTAATCTTTTTCACGTTTCCTTGGTTGGTAGATGCACCGGAGACCTGATTATAGCACTTAAAACCTGGAAATGTCAGATTTTCATGATATGTCAGCTTTAATAAAAACAACTGTTCAATGTTAGTTAATGTACATTAATATTAACAGATACAACGTTTTTAATTTTAATAATGTATTAGTAGATGCTGAAATTAACATAACACATTAAAAGTATTTTTCATTGTTAATTTGTTTACTGATATAGTTAACTAATGGAACCTTGTTGAAAAGTGATTTATTGAAAAATGATATATTGAGTTATGATTGCATTAGTGTTTTTTGCCTCTATTTTGAACAAAGCATACTAAAATTTACACTTACAGCAGTTTTCACTTAAATTCAAATTAATAGGTAACACTTTGCAACAAGGTCTAGTTAGTTCATGTTATTTAATGCATTAACTGACAAGTACCAATACATTTTGATACAATATTTATTATCTTTGTAACCATTAAATACAGTTAATAAAACACAACTGTTCATTGTTAGTTCATGTACATTAAATAACATTAACAGATGTTTGATTTTAGTAATGTACTAGTAAATGTCAAAATTAAAATAAAGATTAATAAATGCTTTAGAAATATTTTTCATTATTCGTTCATTTTAACTAATGCAGTCGACTAATAAATAAAAAATAAAACCGTATTGTAGTGTTGCCATGAAAAGAAATATTGGAAATAAAAATCATTAAATTATATATTTAGATAAAATATACGTTTTTTTTGGCTCCGTTTCGAACAAAGTGTTGTAAAATCTACGCTTTCAGCAGTTTCCGATTCCTTAAATTCAAATAAATTCCGTTTCAAATTCATGAATTAAACAGCTGTTTAAAAGGCATTCTCAGTTCAGTTCTGAATGATGCACAGCCCTGGTATCCATCAAAACAAATCACAAATGACTTACAAGTGATTTTCATGTCTGTCCTTTTGTTTCTTTCCTAGAAAACGAATGCACCCCTCGCCAGCAGCTCTTGGAGCATTTCTTGCGTTTGCTACAGAGGTGAGCCTCTGAAAAAGCAGATGGCGTTGTAATTCTAATCTTTCCTCATATCTGCATTATATAAGGACAGTCTTTCTGTCTCGACAGGAAAGATGCACACGGATTCTTTGCCTTCCCGGTGACAGACGCCATTGCTCCAGGATACTCCATGATAATCAAACATCCCATGGACTTTAGCACAATGAAGGACAAAATCGATGCAAACGAATACAAAACTATCACAGAATTCAAGGTACGCAAGTGTCCCGCTCTTTTTATCTTCATTTGTCTTCATATTAGGCTTTAATAAAAAGACTTTTAACTATAAAAGTGTAACTGATTTCGATCTGATGTGTGACTCTCCAGGCAGACTTCAAGCTGATGTGTGACAACGCCATGGTTTATAACCGACCGGAGACGGTTTACTACAAGGCCGCTAAGAAACTTCTCCACACAGGATTCAAAATGATGAGCAAAGTAACATTTTTAATGCAGTTTGGTTGCTTTTTGCCTTTGTTGTTCATCCGTGCCATCATTCCCATTCGATTCGGATGCGTGTGGTTATAGTAATCTAAATAAAACTTGGGTACAGGGTTATTATAGTTAACTAAAACTAAAAGCATTAAAAAAAAATTTTTTTGTTAGTTGACATAAAATATATGTAACTTTAATAACTAAAACTTATTTTATTTCAGCTAGCTGCCAATGCGACATTTCTCAATTTCATTTAGTTTAACTAAAATAACTCAAACGAAATAAACTAAAGCTAGTAAATAAAAATATATAAATAATAGCAATGACAAAAACACAACAAAATTACTAAACTTTTACTAAAATTAAAGTTAAAACAGAAAATATAAAAGATCAAATCTGATTCAGAATATATACAAAAACTATTAAACTAGTAAAAATGTTTTTATTGTGTACTTTTTAAATTAAATACAGTATTTTCCATTACAAATGATATGATCAGGATAATAGTCGATATGATTTGGGAATGTTACAAAGAGCATTTTTTGTTCATGAATGGAAGCTGTCTTTTTCACATCATCTGAAATATTAGGGAATTTTAAAGTTGTGATTGCAAAGCCTGGAACTTTCATAAGACAAAATTAATCAAATATAGTTTAATAAAAATTTATAAATTCATTTAAAAAAAATTAAAAATATAAAAAAGTGGTGGAAAAGTCTGTTAAATATATTTAAATTATTGAATATATAATAGGGTATAATATATCTTATGTAGTTGCAATAAATAATATTATATTATATTCTGTACATTAAAATAGAATTTAAGATGATACTTAATTGTATAGATTTTGTTCTTTGTGGCCTAGAAATAGTAGAGCAGAATTTATTAATTTTTTCCTAATTTAATAATTTTTCCAAAATCCTAAAACTGTTTGTTTTTAGTATTAGATGGGACAAAGATCCCAGACTTTAATCACCACACTGTTATTTTATTGCATTAGTGAGATTTTTCTCGAGTGCTCTGTGCATTCAGAGACGAGTATTTGCACCATCCAATCACTTTCTTAATTTCAATCCATCCCGTGTTGGATGTCCCGTGTCTCCCATCCTCATGGCCTGCCTAAGACCTCCGCAGGAGGAGTAAATGGGTGCTGTGTTGCTCTATTTGTGCTCTGTTCACAGGAGCGGCTGTTAGCTTTGAAGCGCAGCATGACGTTTATGCAGGACATGGATTTCTCTCAGCAGGCTGCCATTTTGGGAGATGACCACAT
>NW_015506486.1:11588-22837 GCF_001515645.1 Sinocyclocheilus grahami | reverse complement strand
AACAAAGTTACTGGGTTAATCTTTTTCACGTTTCCTTGGTTGGTAGATGCACCGGAGACCTGATTATAGCACTTAAAACCTGGAAATGTCAGATTTTCATGATATGTCAGCTTTAATAAAAACAACTGTTCAATGTTAGTTAATGTACATTAATATTAACAGATACAACGTTTTTAATTTTAATAATGTATTAGTAGATGCTGAAATTAACATAACACATTAAAAGTATTTTTCATTGTTAATTTGTTTACTGATATAGTTAACTAATGGAACCTTGTTGAAAAGTGATTTATTCAAAAATGATATATTGAGTTATGATTGCATTAGTGTTTTTTGCCTCTATTTTGAACAAAGCATACAAAAATTTACACTTACAGCAGTTTTCACTTAAATTCAAATTAATAGGTAACACTTTACAACAAGGTCTAGTTAGTTCATGTTATTTAATGCATTAACTGACAAGTACCAATACATTTTGATACAATATTTATTATCTTTGTAACCATTAAATACAGTTAATAAAACACAACTGTTCATTGTTAGTTCATGTACATTAAATAACATTAACAGATGTTTGATTTTAGTAATGTACTAGTAAATGTCAAAATTAAAATAAAGATTAATAAATGCTTTAGAAATATTTTTCATTATTCGTTCATTTTAACTAATGCAGTCGACTAATAAATAAAAAATAAAACCGTATTGTAGTGTTGCCATGAAAAGAAATATTGGAAATAAAAATCATTAAATTATATATTTAGATAAAATATACGTTTTTTTTGGCTCCGTTTCGAACAAAGTGTTGTAAAATCTACGCTTTCAGCAGTTTCCGATTCCTTAAATTCAAATAAATTCCGTTTCAAATTCATGAATTAAACAGCTGTTTAAAAGGCATTCTCAGTTCAGTTCTGAATGATGCACAGCCCTGGTATCCATCAAAACAAATCACAAATGACTTACAAGTGATTTTCATGTCTGTCCTTTTGTTTCTTTCCTAGAAAACGAATGCACCCCTCGCCAGCAGCTCTTGGAGCATTTCTTGCGTTTGCTACAGAGGTGAGCCTCTGAAAAAGCAGATGGCGTTGTAATTCTAATCTTTCCTCATATCTGCATTATATAAGGACAGTCTTTCTGTCTCGACAGGAAAGATGCACACGGATTCTTTGCCTTCCCGGTGACAGACGCCATTGCTCCAGGATACTCCATGATAATCAAACATCCCATGGACTTTAGCACAATGAAGGACAAAATCGATGCAAACGAATACAAAACTATCACAGAATTCAAGGTACGCAAGTGTCCCGCTCTTTTTATCTTCATTTGTCTTCATATTAGGCTTTAATAAAAAGACTTTTAACTATAAAAGTGTAACTGATTTCGATCTGATGTGTGACTCTCCAGGCAGACTTCAAGCTGATGTGTGACAACGCCATGGTTTATAACCGACCGGAGACGGTTTACTACAAGGCCGCTAAGAAACTTCTCCACACAGGATTCAAAATGATGAGCAAAGTAACATTTTTAATGCAGTTTGGTTACTTTTTGCCTTTGTTGTTCATCCGTGCCATCATTCCCATTCGATTCGGATGCGTGTGGTTATAGTAATCTAAATAAAACTTGGGTACAGGGTTATTATAGTTAACTAAAACTAAAAGCATAAAAAAAAAATTTTTTTGTTAGTTGACATAAAATATATGTAACTTTAATAACTAAAACTTATTTTATTTCAGCTAGCTGCCAATGCGACATTTCTCAATTTCATTTAGTTTAACTAAAATAACTCAAACGAAATAAACTAAAGCTAGTAAATAAAAATATATAAATAATAGCAATGACAAAAACACAACAAAATTACTAAACTTTTACTAAAATTAAAGTTAAAACAGAAAATATAAAAGATCAAATCTGATTCAGAATATATACAAAAACTATTAAACTAGTAAAAATGTTTTTATTGTGTACTTTTTAAATTAAATACAGTATTTTCCATTACAAATGATATGATCAGGATAATAGTCGATATGATTTGGGAATGTTACAAAGAGCATTTTTTGTTCATGAATGGAAGCTGTCTTTTTCACATCATCTGAAATATTAGGGAATTTTAAAGTTGTGATTGCAAAGCCTGGAACTTTCATAAGACAAAATTAATCAAATATAGTTTAATAAAAATTTATAAATTCATTTAAAAAAAATTAAAAATATAAAAAAGTGGTGGAAAAGTCTGTTAAATATATTTAAATTATTGAATATATAATAGGGTATAATATATCTTATGTAGTTGCAATAAATAATATTATATTATATTCTGTACATTAAAATAGAATTTAAGATGATACTTAATTGTATAGATTTTGTTCTTTGTGGCCTAGAAATAGTAGAGCAGAATTTATTAATTTTTTCCTAATTTAATAATTTTTCCAAAATCCTAAAACTGTTTGTTTTTAGTATTAGATGGGACAAAGATCCCAGACTTTAATCACCACACTGTTATTTTATTGCATTAGTGAGATTTTTCTCGAGTGCTCTGTGCATTCAGAGACGAGTATTTGCACCATCCAATCACTTTCTTAATTTCAATCCATCCCGTGTTGGATGTCCCGTGTCTCCCATCCTCATGGCCTGCCTAAGACCTCCGCAGGAGGAGTAAATGGGTGCTGTGTTGCTCTATTTGTGCTCTGTTCACAGGAGCGGCTGTTAGCTTTGAAGCGCAGCATGACGTTTATGCAGGACATGGATTTCTCTCAGCAGGCTGCCATTTTGGGAGATGACCACATCACACCTGAGGAACCGGTGACGGAGATCCTGCCGATCCACACGGAGTACCCCAAAAAGTCCAAGAAGCAGCCTGTAAAAGAGCCTATCATCAGGTAAAGCAGTGATCTGCAGCGCTTTTGAATGTTTCTCGTGTTTGTGAGTGTGTGACTGAGCAGATGTGTTGCTCGTCTAGTGATCTGTATGAGCTGGAGGGCAACGCCTGCAGTTCGACGGACAGCACGGCGGAGGAGCATGTGTTGGCGCTGGTGGAGCACGCTGCGGATGAAGCGCGGGATCGAATCAATAGTTTCATGCCGAACTCTAAGGTGCAGCCGAGCTGTAACCTCATGTTTCTAACACTCACAAAGTTTTGCACGTGTTGAAAATCTGGGTACAACGTTTGAGTTGCGGGTCATGCCAAATATTATGGAAGCATAAGGGTAGCAACATTCATTTTGAAATGTAATATGCGAAATGGCAATGCATTTGGCAATGATTTTCTGTATTTAAATGTATATTTTCCCGTACATATGTGACCATGGACCAGGTCATAGGGGTACATTTTTCAAAATATGAAAGCTGAATAAATAATCTTTCCACTGATGTATGGTTTGTTGGGATAGGACAATATTTGACTGAGATACAACTATTTGAAAATCTGGAATCTGAGGGTGCATATTGAGAAAATCGCCTTTAAAGTTGTCCAAATGAGTTCTTAGCAATGCATATTGCTAATCAAAAATTAAGTTTTAATATATTTATGGTGAGACATTTACAAAATATCTTCATGGAGCATGATCTTTACTTAATATCCTAATGATTTTTGGCATAAACGAAAAATTGGATCATTTTGACCCATACAATGTATTGTTGGCTATTGCTACAAATATCCCCCAGCGACTTAACACTTCAATGTTTAGTGCAAAAATGAAAAAGAAAATTAAATTAAATGTAAAATTAAATTATATAATTTTCATATTGAAGCATATGGGTAGCAATATTCATTTTGAAATGTAATATGCAATTGAGAAAATCGCCTTTAAAGTTGTCCAAATGAGTTCTTAGCAATGCATATTGCTAATCAAAAATTAAGTTTTAATATATTTATGGTGAGACATTTACAAAATATCTTCATGGAGCATGATCTTTACTTAATATCCTAATGATTTTTGGCATAAACGAAAAATTGGATCATTTTGACCCATACAATGTATTGTTGGCTATTGCTACAAATATACCCCAGCGACTTAACACTTCAATGTTTAGTGCAAAATGAAAAAGAAAATTAAATTAAATGTAAAATTAAATTATATAATTTTCATATTGAAGCATATGGGTAGCAATATTCATTTTGAAATGTAATATGCATAATTGCAATGCAATATGTTAAAATGGCGATGTATTTTTGTATTTAAATTGATATTTTCCCATGCATATGTGCAATGTTTAGTGCAAAATAAAAAATTAATTATACTGTATAATTTACATTTTCCATTATATAAATGTAAATATAGAAATACATTGCCATTTTACATATTGCATTTCAAAATGAATATTGCAACGCATATGCTTCCATAAAAAAATCAACACTACACAAAAAAGCAAAAGAGACATGTACAAGCAGAAAACATCTATTGTGGTTTGTCAGATACTAAAAAATATTAAATATGAAAAAGTATGAACTCCTGTTTTGTTTTAAAAAATAAAAGTTCCTCCCTTTCTGTTTCAGGTCAATTCGACTCAAAAATGAGCTCGACTTAAATTAACATCTGAGACCACTAGTGAAAACGCTTCTTATGTGTGTGCTTTTGTTTATTTAAATGCAACACCTTTCATTACAAATTATATGATCAGGATGAAAGTCAACATGATTCGAGGACATTCCAACGAAAGAGCATCTTTTGTTCATGAATGGAAGCAAGAACATCTAACCTTTTTAGGATTCCCATTGTCAGAAATATCATGCGATTTTAATATTTTGATTTCAAAGCCTGGAAAACTGATTAACATATAATCAGATCTATAAAACTGATATAAATGTCTATGAAATATGTTAAAATTATAATGTAATGTGTAATAATGTTTTTTTAAGGTAATGTTGCTTTGAATAAATCTTGCCCTTTTGTGACCTAGAAATATTAAAAAAGCAGAATCTTAAATATTTCTTCTTCATTTTCCTAATTTTATTATTATTTTCAAGATCAAATCGAGTGTGGGTCAAACTGAGGATAAAAATGAATAATTTATATAATTTCCTAATGCTTTCAGCTTTTAATAAGATAATATTCGCAGTTTAAATTAAATATTACATAAGCAATCAGCAGATTCTGTCTGGTCTGTACTATATGTTGTTCCCTCGACCACATCAGGAGTTGTGTAATGTGGTAGACTGGTTGTAGAAACAATGTTTATTGCACTATTACCATAGTTTATTACCCCTAACCAGAACATTTGTTTTATTTTGCATGTAGATTGGGTACCTTAAAAAGGACTCTGAAGGTTCCCTCATCTACACTGTTGTAAATCAAGATCCTGAAGCAGAAGGTATGAGCATCATACTACTTTATATAGCGGACTATATATATGTATGTGTATAAAAATAGCTGAACCGGTAAACAACGAGGTGGTAATAATCACAATTATGCACAGTGTTTAGAAAATTAACCCTGTAAAGTCTGAAATATGAAATAATTGTCAGAATTTTTATTTTATTTTAATTGAAACAGATAAATGAATCGTTAGACAAAACATTTAAAAAAAAACGTTGTATTTGTGTGTATTGTTGAGTATCATATTTGATCCATCAGGCTTTTATGGCATGATATAGTGACAATACAGAGGAAAAACAGCTCAAACTAAGCAAAACTTTTGTTCCAGATGATGTTTATATGGACAAAAAGATGAAATTGTGATGTGTTTGTAATGTGAATCAATGAGATCCGTATAACAGTATAGAAGATACCTATATAAAATGATATAATTATAAGTCGTCACTCTATATCTCAAATGATGTGTCTTAGTTAAATGATATTTAAATGATCCAAACATATAATGCAATGCAATCCAATGATGATTGAGAGATGAACAAATAAACGCTCCTCAAAAGCCTGATGATCAGATTTGGTACTCACTGATTTTTATAAAAAATATGATACAATAGGCTTTAAAGGGATAAAAATGTCACTTTATGTCAGAAAGGTTGCTGACTTTGTTGTAGAAAGTTTATCCAGAGCAATAATATCATGTGTCTGAAGGATATATGTGACCCTGGACCACAAAACTGTAAATTTTTGAGATTTATGCATCATCTGAAAGCTGAATAAATAAGCTTTGGTATTATTGTTAGAATAGGACAATATTTGGTCGAGATACAACTATTTGAAAATCTGAGAGTGCAAAAAAATCTAAATATTGAGAAAATCATCTTTAAAGTTGTTCAAATGAAGTTCTTAGCAATGCATATTACTAATCAAAAATGAAGTTTTGATATATTTACAGTAGGAAATTTACAAAATATCTTAATGGAGCATGATCTTTACATAATATCCTAATGATTTTTGGCATAAAAGAAAAATCGATAATTTTGACCCATACAATGTATTGTTGGCTATTGCTACAAATATACCCCAGCGACTTAACACTGCTTTTGTGCTCCAGGCTCACATATTGATTATTGTTTACAGAGGAAGAGACTCATCCTATAGATTTGAGCACTTTGGCGAATAAGCTCATACCTGGACTGACGTCGCTGGGTTTTAAAGACGACAGGAGGCACAAAGGTAACATTTTCAAGCATTAATATTATTTGTAGGGTTTTGAGTCACATTACTGTCTCTAAAATGCTCGAAGAGTCAATATTTAAATCATGACTCACAGCCAGAATCTTTGGTCTTTTTTTGCATTGGAGAAATTCTCTCCAATGAATCTGTCCTGTTGTTTGGTTTCAGTGACGTTCTTGAGCAGCGCGTACAACGCTCAGACCCTTCAGAACAACTCTGTCTATCCTGACCTGCTTCCAGAGGAGATGGACATGCTGTACTCGGCTTACGGAGATGAGACCGGGGTCCAGTGTGCTCTCAGGTGTTTAGATCAAACCCGTGGATCGGCATTATTAAGCTGTTGCGTTTGGACTCTGTTGCTTGATGGGATTTTCTGTGTCTGCGCTTCAGTCTGCAGGAGTTTGTCAAGGGTTGTGGGAGTTTTACCAAAAGGCTTGTGGGTGATTTGCTGGATAAAATGACGGCTGGCGATCATTCCAAAGCCATCATCCAAATCCGACAGGTATTAAAATAAACAAAAATGTGTCTTTTGACCTGCTTCTTTTTTTATGGTTTTTAAACATTCTCAGGGTTTTGTGATCATTGACTATCAGCAACGTGCTTCTCTTCTGTTATTTTCGTTTTTTGAAAGAAATTTCAATTTTTATTCAGCAAGGATTCATTAAATTGATCAAAAGTGACAGTAAAGACATTTTATAATTTACAAAAGATTTATATTTCAAATAAATGCTGTTCTTCTGATCTTTCTATTCATCAAAGAATCCTGAAAAATAAAATGTCACGGTTTACATAAAAATATCAGGCAGCACAACTGTTGTCAACATTGATAATAATCAGAAATGTTTCTTGAGCAGAAAATCTCAATAATAGATAGAGATTAGAAAATCTAAAATGACGGCTGGCGATCATTCCAAAGCCATCATCCAAATCCGACAGGTATTAAAATAAACAAAAATGTGTCTTTTGACCTGCTTCTTTTTTTATGGTTTTTAAACATTCTCAGGGTTTTGTGATCATTGACTATCAGCAACGTGCTTCTCTTCTGTTATTTTCGTTTTTTGAAAGAAATTTCAATTTTTATTCAGCAAGGATTCATTAAATTGATCAAAAGTGACAGTAAAGACATTTTATAATTTACAAAAGATTTATATTTCAAATAAATGCTGTTCTTCTGATCTTTCTATTCGTCAAAGAATCCTGAAAAATAAAATGTCACGGTTTACATAAAAATATCAGGCAGCACAACTGTTGTCAACATTGATAATAATCAGAAATGTTTCTTGAGCAGAAAATCTCAATAATAGATAGAGATTAGAAAATCTCAGCATATTAGAAAGATTTCTGAAGATCATGTGACACTGAAGACTGGAGTAATGATGCTGAAAATACAGCTTTGAAATCACAGAAATAAATTATATTTTATAATGTAATCACATTGTAAACGGTTATTTTACATTGCAATAATATTTCACAATTTTATTATATTTTTGATCAAATAAATGCTGCCTTGGTGAGCAGAAGAGACTTCTTTCAAAAACATCTTCAAACTTTTAAACAGTAGTGTGAAATATTATATACTGAAAATTAATATATAATAAATGTTTTTGTATTTTAGAAAAGAAACTTGCCGATTGATGACACTAAATCTAGTTTATGTGACATGCCGGTAAGAATTCTGTCTATTATCTTTCGTGCTGCAAGTTTCAAACCTCTTAAAGTGCCATTTGATGACATGTTCTCTGTGTTTCTATAGGGAACAGATGGAAGTGGCATGGAATCTGGTTCAGTGCTGGATTTCATGTCCATGAAGAGCTACCCAGACATGTCTCTAGATATGCTCAACACATTAGGTGAGTCGTATATCACACATCAGAACTTCCTGGCTGGGCAATATGAGCAAAAATTCATATCTCGGTATTTTTTGGCTGATTTGCAGTATACGGTATACATCTCGGTATTTTTTGGCTGATATACGGTATACATCGGTATTTTGGATTTGGATTAAACAAATAAAGTGAATGTAAGCATGTAGGCATATATTAAGTGCAAAAAATGGTTAAAATCACATTACATTCTAACATTGTAACATTGCAATCTAAAAACAAAAATAATGCTTTTAAAGCAGAAGAAGTTAAATTTACTAAACTAAAAACGAAAATAATAAAAAAGCAGACTTTACATTGAGTAAAAAGGCTGTTTTGATTACCCCATTACAATCACTTTACCATTAGTGCTATCATACAAATACACTCACTTGTAGGTTTAAAATTCTACATGTCACATTTATTGTCCAACTACAAATATTTCAGCAAAATGTATATTGCTCCTATTTCATTGAGCTCCGTCTGTTTGGCACGCATGCACACGGCGGCACTCGTTCTAAATGAAGTCTGTGAAGTTTAGCGGAGAATCGCAAAGCAAAAGCTCATGCACTTCTGACAGCAAAACGGAAAGATTTCCATAGCTTTCTAACATTTACAGATGGAGAATATACCTGTGAAATGTAAGTAATGCATTCAGGAAAACAGCACATCTCAAACACATTAAACACTGTCAGCCTCACACTCAGCCTTTAAACTGAAACTATTAACTATAGGCTTCTATATCTTACTAAAGCCCTTCATATAAAGCTTGTCACATGTTTAGAACAAATTGTATTATGCACTTTCTCCGCAGCAGCTCAGTCTGTGTCCTCCCTAGGTATTTTTTTCAGATGCGCTCGTATCAACTACTGTATAGCGATAGCTGATCATTGGTGTTCTTGTGATCTGCAGGTAAATGTGTGAAGAAGGAGCCGGAGCATGAAGACGGTCATCAGCACTTTGATGATGCAGCTAGACTCCTGCAGGAGTTCCAGGACGCAGCGGTGGACCGAGTCGGATCCCGACCCTCCTCCAATCTCTCGTCCCTGTCAAACACTTCAGAGAGGGATCACCACCATTTAGGTACTGAGTCATATTTAGAATTTATGCAACTTTTTAAATTTAAGCAGGGCTTGATTGTTTTATAAGAAGTTCTATTTATAGCAAATGTAAAAACCCTTTCACACCAAAAAGTGTAATGAATAAACCTCAGGTTGAAGCAAAAGTAAATTCACAAGAAACACTCTTCAGCAATAAAAAAACAGTGAAGCACAATTGTTAGTTTCTCTAAAGTCATGTTTGCTTATTAGTACGGTTGAACTGGATCATCAAAGGTCAGCAGCAAAGACATTGGTTAATAAAATGGGATTAGATACATTTGTGTTATTTAACATATTTAATTATTGCAGGTTTGCGTCATATTCTGAGTTTGCATTTCACTGTTTTAATTCATTTTGATGAATACTAAATCTGTTTTTTGTGAGTGGGATGAATTAATGCACATTCACATTTAGTCTGGAACTACAGTAACATCATGTTCACACAGCGCGCACAACTCCTCTGTACTCCCGATTTCTCTCAGCATGGGGACAGGAGAGCTGTCAGTCAATAAATGGGAAAACAAAGTAACTGGCATTACTTTTTTGAAAAAGTAACTCTGATATTGTAAATTTAAAAAGTAATGCGTTACTTAAAGTAATCTGGTTACGTAACTCACGTTACTTGTAATGCGTTACCCCCAGCACTGATCACAGGCATTCTTTTTTTGGGGGGGTGATAAATTTGTGCAAAACCTGACAAGACCAAAAAAGTCAGTTCTATGTTTGTTTGTTTTGTTTGTTTTGGTTGAGTATCATATTTTATCCATCAGGCTTTTATGAAACATATAGTCTGATATAGTGAGAATATGAAGGAAAAAAACTGTTTAATTTAATTCAGAGGCCCAAACTGAGCAAAAATATGTGTCATATTTAGAATGTATTTATTTATCATTGATAATTATAATTATTTATAATTTTATTTTATTTTTTATTTTTTTGGAGTGGTACTTTTGTGCAAAACCTGACAAGACCAAAAAAGTCGGTTCTATAAAATAATAGTCAGAATTTTTTTTTATTTTTATGGAACAGTAAATTGAACTTTTGAGCTTTTATGTCTCATATATGAGAATATAGAGGAAAAAACAGCACAATTAAATTCAGAAGCCCAAACTGAGCAAAAATATGCAATTGGCTGCAGATGCTGATATTTATATGATGTAATTCTAATGCTTGTAATGTAAATCTATGAGATCTTTATAACAGTACAGCAGATATTGACATAAAATGAACTAAATATCAGTGCTCGCTCTATATCTGCAATAATATGTCTTAGTAAGATGAGATTGAAATGCTCCAAACATATAATGCAGTGATTGAGAGCTGAAGAAATAAAGGCTCCTCCTCAGATGTGAGATGTTCTGGAGGCTTGTGAAGATCATTCCTCCGCTGAGGAACAGTGAAAGTAAAGCTTCTGGAAACAAACGCTCCTCAAAAGATCCTGATGTTCAGATTTGATCAGATTTGATCAGATTTGAGACGCACTGATTTCTCTAAAAGAGAATCAAGTAAAGCCGAGCTGCTTCAGTCCAGTAAGTGTCCATCTGGAAATATTGCTGACGTTTACTTGATAAAAATCAGATTTGACAGCTAAAAGACACGTGAAGCACCAGCTGAAGCTGGATGTTTGTACAATTACACTAAAAGAGCTTTTACTGGAAAAACGATCAAGTAGACGAGCAGAAGGCGTGCAGTAGATCATGTCGATCATTTAGAGGCCTCTGCGTATCAAATATGATACAGTAGCTTTATAG